>NC_079195.1:72105002-72405002 GCF_029499605.1 Hyla sarda
TCCAATGTGGGTTAGTGTCAGACCAATAGCGGTGGTTTTGTTTGTTAACTTCACCATTTACATGAAAGTTTGCCTCATCACTGAACAAAATATTCTGCGTAAACTGAGGGTCCTGTTACAATTTTTTTTTTGCCCATTCTGCAGCACCTGAAACTACGGATACTGGAAGCCTGTGCTAGCATTTGTCCTGGGGTGTATATAGTAGTATATAGCAGTGTATACGGATACTGGAAGCCTGTGCTAGCATTTCTCCTGCGGTGTTGCTATCAGTTTGTGAAGAGTGGGAGAAGAGGGTTGCATTGACAATCCAACACAATGGGCAGCACATTGAACAAATTGTATAAGTGGTCAGAAACTTGTAAATAACTCATGAAATAATAAAGTTACGTTAAAACCATGCACATCATTGTTTTTCTTGTGAAATTACCAAGAAGTTTGATGTGTCACATGACCCTCTCCCTATTGAAAAAACAAAAGTTGGACTCAAAATGGCCGACTTCAAAATGGCCACCATGGTCACCACCCATCTTGAAAAGTTTCCCCCCTCACATATACTAATGTGCCACAAACAGGAAGTTAATATCCCCAACCATTCCCATTTTATTCATGCTGCCTGCTGTGAAGCAGCTACATCTCGCTCCTACAATATGCTGTCTGGTCAGTATGAACCCTTGTACAGTAGACACATGTAGCTGTGCAGTCTTCAGGGCTCCAGCCCTGGCCGGCTGGCCATGAGGTAATTTGCATATTTCAGCCTGAGGTTAACTCTTTCCTATCTCAATCTCTTAGTCTGCAGAGATCACTCATAGTAGGTCTCTGTAAAGTCAGGAAGTCACAGCTGTGGCTTATACATATAATTGACTGCAGCTGTCATGACTGTCTGGGGGACAGGGAAAGTGAGCCCTAAACTGACCCTAAAAAGACTCTCCCTGCCTACTTGCCAATCCATCCTATACGATGGGTCGAAAACTGGGTGCCAGTCCCTTCCTGCGCTAAAGTGCAGTGGTGTAAAAACACATAATATACATAATATCAGTCACAGGCCAGAACAGAAATGGAAAACTACTAGGCAACCAGATATACCAGACAGAATACAAATACTAACAGGCAAAATATAAACAGACAAACTGATAAGGAAACATAGGACACTGTTCACACTGAACACAAGACAGGAAAACGGATGAGTCTACATAAACAGGAAACAAACAGGAATTAGCTCAATCCCGCAGAAGACCTTCGGTAGACACAGGAATAAACGATACCCTCTGAGTCCCCCACACAAAGGTAAAACGGGATCAATCGCTAAACAGGAATATTGGACACTGTTCACACTGAACAAACAAACTGGACACCCCACTCCACAAAAGGAGTAGCCATTAATAATAAAGCCAAATAGACTACTGGCCAGGGGGCATTCTCCACCGTGTGGTCAGGATGCTGGCCCAGTAGGAAACAGAAATAAAATACATGAAACACTAGACTAGAATCTGATGAGTCTGAATAGACTCCAGAACAAACAGGAATATAACATACAGAGCACAGGTAACAAGCAAGACTCAGACAGAGTGTGAACACAAACAAAGCAGAACGGACATACTAATCCTAAAACCGACAAATATAACACAGACTAAAATCTACAATAAACAAGACTATTTAACCTTGGCTAAAACTCAGAGAATATCACAAGATAAATACAAGGTGCAAGCTCAAAAAGACATGGAAGTGTATTCCACAAACAGACATAGTGGCATGAAACTAAATAACTAGCACCAGAATACAGGAGAACTCTGGTTAAATAACTCCAACCGAGTTCTCATTTGTTCAGAGCACTAACCATTTCCTATCCAGGTAGAATAGCAAACTGCTCTGAATAAACTAGCGTGTGAATATACACCTAAACAGAAAAATACAAAAACAAATAAACGGACATTACTGCAGCAAGAGGATGTGTTTGGGCTGACAGAGCAGCACAGGCTGCTGAATCTACAGGTTTAACCCTCTCAGCCTTGGGCTCCATATTCCTGCTAAGTGTTATGTGTTTTGACTGTGTTCTTACATTTACGAGATTACCTTTTCCTTTATATGTGACCTGGTGTAATCCAGTTTTATGCTCACTACCACTCTCCGTGCTGTCCCCTCACTGGAGACTCTTCTTCTGTGTCCCTGCATCCGTATGCTCTTTCATGCTGCAGCCCAGGACAGAGCTCTTTCTCAGACAGTATGTCATCCATTTATAGGCCATGTTTAAGTTGTCATGATACATTGTACTGTAATACAACACCAGGGCATTTATTTACAGTGTTTGTCACCGTTATATGTGCACCACGTATACATCCCTTAGTATATACCATGTAAGTTGCTGTCAGTATACTGTTATATGTCACTGTGGTTATATCACTTATAATGATGTGTAATGTCCCAGTACAGAACATAGTCCTGTACTACACTTAGGCCCTGTCAGGTTGAGTCCCTCAGTGACCTCGGGGCTCTCCTGCAGTGTCTCCCCTGCTGTTAGTACAATGTTATTTATTGTAATAGGTATATAGTCAGTATGCTAATGTATAGACAGTATAAAGGACCTTTGGAGGACTAATGTAATTGTCTAAAGGACCTTTGAGATGTCGCATGTTATGTTTATGTTACCCAGAGAGTCACCAGCTTACCACATGAACTGCAGCTTGACCTATGGGTTTCTAGTTCAGCCCCCCTTTATAAGGAAGAGAGGTGCTGTAATCTTTTCTTTTGGCTCTCTTCCTACTGGGGTACAGTCAAAACCAGAAGTCTCAGTGCTAGTGTCCAGCTACCTGGAAGGCCTCAAATCTTCCGTCACTTCCAGTAAGTCAAGTCTATGTCTTCTGTCGCTACCCGCAGTCCAGTCAAACCTAAAGTCAATGATCTAAATTCCATTGCAAGTATAATTGGTCCCAGCAAGCTGCGAGGTCCTTCTGTGTTCCTGGCCACCTCTCTGGGATTCTTGCTGAGCTGTAGAGACTATACCAACTTTCTGACCTCAGTAAAGCCTCCATTAAACCATAACCTGGCCGTGGGCTCTCATTTCACTGCCTAGCCATTGGGATAGCAGAGATATCGTTTGGGTGGTTCCCGGTACCCAAAAACCACTCTGGCGTCACAAACATTAGGGGTTAATAACATCTTGCCCCTTGGGTTAATACCATCTGCCCCATCCACCTACACTGCTGCACCCCGTGGTCCCGCCATTCACCATGGCTCACCACAGTAGTTACACCATATGTCTTAACTATACTGTTTTATGTTACCATTCATATAATTTGTATACTTTATTATTACATACACGTAGTCACATATGGGTTATGTCACCATAGAATATACTGTGCACCCACCTGCTAAGTCAGTGGATGTTTCGGAGCTCTATTGTCACATTTGTCTTGTTTTTAGCTCTGTCACGTTAGGTTTTCATTAATTATACAGGTCAGGTATTTCAATCTGTCCCAGCATTACTCTCATGGTTCTCAGGTCGAGTATGTTAGGCTGTTATCATGACATTGCTTTTACATTTGTTCATGTTTAAGGTCAGGTGTAATAGGATGTCCTTGCTGACGTTACCACACGGTATTCCACATTTTCGTTTCACAATATGCCACACTTATGTTTCCTTACAGCATTTTGTGTTACATTACCATAAACGTCTATGTTTCCCTGCATCACTCATATGGTTCATACAAGATAAAACGTATTAATTTCATCCAGGGTTCTGACATCACTTAGCTTACCTGTGTCACAGCTACATTCTACACAACTGCACCATGATTGCGTTTCCACTCAGTTGCAATAGCAGATAACGAGCAAAACCGCGTACGTTCCCACACAGTATACCATGCCTACCTTCCACATAGTGTTCCATGCTTATGTCCCACACAGTATACCACGCTTACCTTCCACATAGTGTTCCATGCTTATGTCCCACACAGTATACCACGCTTACCTTCCACATAGTGTCCCATGTTTATGTCCCACACAGTATACCACGCTTATCTTCCACATAGTGTTCCATGCTTAGGTCCCACACAGTATACCACGTTTACCTTCTACATAGTGTTCCATGCTTAGGTCCCACACAGTATACCACGTTTACCTTCCACATAGTGTTCCACGTTTATGTCCCACACAGTATACCACGCTTACCTTCAACATAGTGTTCCATGCTTAAGTCCCACACAGTATACCATGCTTACCTTCCACATAGTGTTCCACTTTTATGTCCTACACAGTATACCATGTTAACCTTCCACATAGTGTTCCATGCTTATGTCCCACACAGTATTCCACGCTTACCTTCCACATAGTGTTCCCAGGGCTGCCATCAGGGGGGTACAGCCGATACTCCCGTAAGGGGCCCGGACCCGAGGGAGGCCCGGCTGGGCCCGACATTTTTTATTTTTTTACTCCTTGTCAGTCAGTGAGTGACTGTCACTCACTGACCGCTGGGGGGCCTGTCATTTTCCACTGACTGTACTCTGTATAATCAGTCAGTCAGTTAGCCTCTTTCCCGGGCCCCGGCCCTACCGCACATACCTCGGAGGCCGCTGCCACTTTAAAAGAAAAAAAACTGCAGTAGCCGTCAGGAGGTACTAGCGCAACGAACGTGCCGCGCGTAAGCACGTCCGGTGCGCTATGACGCGGCAAGCCGGCCCGGAAGTCAGAGGAAAGCGCCGCCCCGAAGAAGAACTGGAGCGGAGGAGCTGCCTGGAAGACGCGTGGCTGACATCGGGCCAGGAAGGTAACCACAGCAGGCTGCCTTCAATGCTCCGACCACTGGTCCTCCAGTCTGGGTGCCCACTGCTCTGATCCGTAGGCCCCGAACCGGAGGAGCAGTGGTCAGAGCACAGACATACTGCCTCCAGCCATATACCGTATATGTCTGAAGGCAGTATGTCTGTGGGGGTACATGGGGCCTATAACTACTTGTTGGGGCACAAAGGGGGGCCTATATCAACTGTGGGGGCTGAAAGGGGGGCTATAACTAACTGTGGGGGCTGAAAGGGGGGCCTATATTTAACTGGGGGCTGAAAGGGGGGCCTATATTTAACTGGGGGATGAAAGGGGGGTGGTATAATTAACTGAGGGGGCTGAAAGGGGGCCTATATTTAACTGGGGGCTGAAAGGGGGGCCTATATTTAACTGAGGGGGCTAAAAGGGGGGGCCTATATTTAACTGAGGGGGCTGAAAGGGGGGCCTATATTTAACTGGGGGCTGAAAGGGGGGGCTATATTTAACTGGGGGCTGAAAGGGGGGCCTATATTTAACTGGGGGCTGAAATGGGGGGCCTATATTTAACTGGGGGCTGAAAGGGGGGCCTATATTTAACTGTGGGGGCTGAAAGGGGGGCCTATATTTAACTGTGGGGGCTGAAAGGGGGGGGCCTATATTTAACTGTGGGGGCTGAAAGGGGGGCCTATATTTAACTGTGGGGGCTGAAAGGGGGGCCTATATTTAACTGGGGGCTGAAAGGGGGGCCTATATTTAGCTGTGGGGGCTGAAAGGGGGGCCTATATTTAGCTGTGGGGGCTGAAAGGGGGGCCTATATTTAACTGGGGGCTGAAAGGAGGGGCCTATATTTAACTAGGGGCTGAAATGGGGGGCCTATATTTAACTGTGGGGGCTGAAAGGGGGGGGGCTATATTAACTGGGGGCTAAAAGGGGGGCCTATATTCAACTGTGGGGGCTGAAAGGGGGGGGAGTCTATATTTAACTGTCGAGGCTGAAAGGGGTGCTATATTTAACTGTGGGGGCTGAAAGGGGGGGCCTATATTTAATTGAGGGGGCTGAAAGGGGCCTATATTTAATTGAGGGGGCTGAAAGGGGGGGCTATATTAACTGGGGGCTAAAAGGGGGGCCTATATTTAACTGTGGGGGCTGAAAGGGGGGGAGTCTATATTTAACTAGGGGCTGAAAGGGGGGGCTATATTTAACTGTGGGGGATGAAAGGGGGGGCCTATATTTAACTGAGGGGGCTGAAAGGGGGGCCTATATTAACTGGGGGCTAAAAAAGGGGGCCTATATTTAACTGTGGGGGCTAAAGGGGGGTCTATATTTAACTGTCGAGGCTGAAAGGGGGGCTATATTTAACTGTGGGGGCTGAAAGGGGGGGGGGGGGGCTGGCCTTAAGCTGCGTTAGGGGCCCCAAAATTTCTGATGGCAGCCCTGAGTGTTCCATGCTTATGTCCCACACAGTATACCACGCTTACCTTCCACATAGTGTTCCATACTTATGTTCCACACAGTGAATTACTCAGGTTCCTACTCAGTGCATGTGCATATGCTTCCCTTGCGGTGTAACATGCATACATCTTCCTTCAATGTCATGTTTTATATGTTCAACGTTGTCATATTACTCTTATGTTTCTCATTGAACATGAGTCATTTTCCCCATAACATTCACACTACGCAAATGTTCCTATAGCAGGCACATTACGCATAAAATTACGTATACCTTTCTGGAGCTGTTACATTGCGCATACGTGACTAACATTTATGCTACATTAGTTCCAGTGGCATGCGTTACCTGAGCTGATACGTGCTTCACGTTATTATATCTGGTATACAGTACCAGGCGTTGATACCATAGCTGATGTGCTCATTTTGTTACAGTTAATATACTGGGCTTTGTGTTAATGTAGCCGATACTGTGTTTACGTTTCCATAGCTGTCATATGGTGCATTATTGTCCCTATAGTGGTCATACGGTGCTTATGTTACTATAGCTGATAATTTGCGTTACGTGACTAGTAACTATATGCTATGCTTTAGGGTTAATTAACTGATATACAGTACATTAAGAATTCAGGTAGAGAAAACAGACATGGTCACACATCTACATATTGTATTTTGAACTACTTGCTTCTCAGCATAAATTCAAAAACTAACAGGTTGTTAGTATACATTTTGATCAAAAGGTACAAGCCCACTCGGGCTTGTACGACTTCAGACAGGGGTACCTCAGTGGGATCCATGGCCGGATCTTACTGTAACACTCACGTGTTGTTGTTTAAAAATTGGAGGTGTGTAAACTCCATATGTTAATGCACCTTGATCATTTTCCAGGCAGCATTAAGGTTGCCCCTGTGAGGCCATGCACCTATATCAGCCAACTTGGGTGGGGCTTGTAGCCTCTCTCCCTCCTCCCATTGTATGTGTGCTCAGTCACGCTGGAGGTAACTGGGAGCAGGCTGCATGTCGGCCTAGTGCTGCTGTAATTGCCCACTGGCCCTTGGTTTTTGCTTTTCACGCACAGGTAGGTTAGCGTTAGGTCCCGTGCCACTTGAGAAACCTTGGCGTTGTTGTGCCGGCTCTGGTGTGTCCTTCATATAAGGATACACTGGCGAATGTCTCAATTTTAACATCAGTGTTGAGGGATTAGCCAATGTCATTGTCTACATCTACCACAGTAGTGCACCTACATTTCTGTATTGTAGGGGCTTCTCTATGTAAGTTATCACTTATACTTTGTGTTTAGTAAGTTAGAGTACTGTTATCGCTCTGTTCCATTGACACATTCCAACCTCAGGCTTTTAACTGGAGGATTTTGGAGCAAGTTAGGGGGAAGTTGAACCCTCTCTAGCCGTGCACCCCTCCCTGTTCGCAGGAGGTTTTATAAATTGATAGTGGATCCTGCATGTCACACAGTCAGAGGCCATATGCCCAGCAGAGGTGAGTGGATAAAGCATATTAGGGTCCCATCCGAAGTGAGGCCACCTCTGCGTGGTGGATGGGGGACACGTTTTGATCAAAAAGTGCCTCCATCTTTTGACCAAGAGTGCTGCTGCAACCTTATTTTTTTGTATAATACACTGCTCAAAAAAAGTAAAGGGAACACTTAAACAACACAATGTAACTCCTGTAACAGTAGGACAGTAGACAAATGACAAAGGCCACCTTCACACGTTCCATCGGAAACTGTTCAGACAAGAGCTCCAAGTGCATGGAGCACTGTCTAACGAAGCCTCTGGATGTCTTGGAATGCCCATCATACTTGGAAGGTAACGGCAGACATAGCTGGGAGCCAGAAGACACTGCAGGAACCGTTGGTAGGAGTGGGCCATGTTGCGGTACCTGCTGCTATTGTAAAGCCAAAAGCTGTTGCATCATAGCAGAAAGTTAAGATAGTTTCTGCGCCTGTTGGGCCAATGGCTGCGACTGACGTACCACAACAGAGGGAAGATCTGCGACTTCAGGCAGGGGTACCTCAGTGGGATCCATGACCGGATCTTACTGTAACACTCATGTTTCAGAAGACAGGAACCCCGTTGGATGCTGGACCTGTGTGGCAGATGACTCGGATTGTACCAGGGAGCGGAGGCTAAGGTGCCACTGGTTTTCACCAGAGCCTGCCACAAAGCGGGACGGACTTGCTGCCGCAGGCGGTACCCAGGTCGCTACCACACACAGGTGGCTGAGGAGATGTGATGCAAAGGAGGGATAAGACAGCTCGTAGTCAGGATAGCAGACGGTCAGGACAGGCGGCACAGTAGCGTAGTCAGGAACGTAGCAAATGGTCAGTAGGCAGCCGGCAAAGGAGCAAGGTCAAACGGAGCAAAGGATCAGATATATGGCAAGGCAATAACAGGAAGGCTTTTTCTCAGGCTCAAGGAAACAAAGATCCGGCAGGGAAGTGAGGAGGGTGGAGGAATTTATCAATGAGCCACAGGTGAATTACTCTAATGAGAGCACTGATCCTTTAAATGGGCACTGTCAGATACAAAAACTTTTGATGTTGCAAAGCATGCAAAACCAATAGCCCCCCCCTGCCTGTTTGAACACATACTATTCCTGCTGTGTCCATGCATCATCACCTTTGTCATGGACCCAATTCCTTGATTGACAGCTGTGAGCACAGGGCTCACAGCTGGAGGAAAAATCTTCCCACTGTCAGCTTGTGTCCCGCTACTGTCAGTGAGGATAAGCTGGGAGTTGTAGTTTTGCTAATGCTAGGGGAGATGTGAGAAGACAGCATACTGAGGGAGGGGGCGGAGAGCTGCACAGTGAGGCCATGCCCCCTCCCTTTGAGAGGAATTCAGACTAGTGAGCTAAATTAAAAGTGTAATAAAAAAAAATACATAAAGGTGCTAGACACAAAAATTAGATGTACATGGTCAGGATTAGGTACTGAGTGATATATAAAAAAAAATTTTTGTTGGACCTGATGGGTACGCTTTAAATCTTAAAGCTCTGGTGGGTGCACACGCCCTAGAGGACAGGGACACACACGCCGGAACAGAGAGGCAGAGGCGGCGCAGGTGAAGCACCAGGTGAGTGACGGACTAGGGCTCACGTGCAGGCGCGTCCCGCGATGCGAGTCCCAGCCCCGCCGCCAGCAGCAGGTAACGGGACCATGCGCTCACGACCAATGTGTGCGGCCGGAGCGCATAACGTAACAACTCCAACTCAATCACACTTCTTTGAAATCACATTGCCCACTCAGGAAGCAACACTGAGTGACAATCAATTTCACATGCTGTTGTGCAAATGGAACAGACAACAGGTGGAAATTTTAGGCAATTAGCAAGACACCCCCAATAGAGGAGTGATTCTGCAAGTGGTGACCACAGACTACTTCTCAGTCCCTATGCTTTCTGGCTGATGTTTTGGTCATTTTTGAATGCTGGCGGTGCTCTCACTCTAGTGGTAGCATGAGACGGAGTCTAAAACTCACACAAGTGGCTCAGGTAGTGCAGCTCATCCAGGATGATACATCAATGCGAGCTGTGGCAAGAAGGTTTGCTGTGTCTGTCAGCGTAGTGTCCAGAGCATGGAGGCGCTACCAGGAGACAGGCCAGTACATCAGGAGACATGGAGGAGGCCGTAGAAGGGCAATAACCTAGCAGCAGGACTGCTACCTCTGCCTTTGTGCAAGGAGGAGCAGGAGGAGCACTGCCAGAGCCCTGCAAAATGACCTCCAGCAGGCCACAAATGGGCATGTGTCCACTCAAACAGTCAGAAACAGCCTCCATGAGGGTGGTATGAGGGCCCGACATCCACAGGTGGGGGTTGTGCTTACAGCCCAACACCATGCAGGACGTTTGTCATTTGCCAAAGAACACCAAGATTGGCAAATTCACCACTGATGCCATGTGCTCTTCACAGATGAAAGCAGGTTTACACTGAGCACATGTGACAGAGTCTGGAGACGCTGTCGAGAACGTTCTGCTGCCTGCAACATCCTCCAGCATGACCAGTTTGGCAGTAGGTCAGTAATGGTGTGGGGTGGCATTTCTTTGGGGGGCTGCACAGCCCAGAGGTAGCCTGACTGCCATTAGGTGCTGAGATGAAATCCTCAGACCCCTTGTGAGACCACATGCTGATGGGGTTGGCCCTGGGTTCCTCCTAATGCAAGACAATGCTAGACCTCATGTGGCTGGAGTGTATCAGCAGTTCCTGCAAGAGGAAGGCATTGATGCTATGGACTGGCCCGCTTGTTCCCCAGACCTAAATGATCAAAAAGCAAACAAAATAACAAACAGTATGTTCTAGATCAGTGGTCTCTAAACCGGGCCTGCTGGGAGTTGTTTTGCAAACCCGGACAGCCACAGTTTGGAGACTACTACTCTAGATCTAAACATTAATGTACAGAGCTGTCCTGTATCTGATATCTTATTGCAGCCCCATTCAGTAAATTCCTGGACATGCGTGGCCATGTGTCTGGAAAAGAGAATCCATGTTTTTTAAACCTGTATTTACTGAATGGAATTGGGTTGCAATAAGATATCAGATACAGCTTTTGGAAATAAATCTTTTTTTTTTTTGTAATCTCAGACAACCCCTTTCATAAAGCAGACGAACATATATATTAAAGGGATAATCCACCCATAGATTTCTTATCCCCCATCCAAAGGATAGGGGATAAGATATCTGATCACGGATCTCCATGCAGCACCTGGAGTTCGTGACGTCACGAGGGGGCATGGCTATGACATCACATGACTGGTTGCTGCGGCAGGGGTGGGACCCCCACGATCAGACATCTTATCCAAGGATAGGATAATAAACACATATTTGGTGTCTTTACATGCAGAAAATTTGGAACTATAAAATTATTATATTTATGGTCCTGTACAGTAAATGGCGTAAATATAAAATAAAATACCAAAACTCCAGAATTGCTGATTTTTGGTAATTTCATATATCAGAAAAAAAAATACATGTCCGGGCATGCTATGAGTTATAGTTGTGGTGGGCCAGTACGGGAGATGTTACCCCGTACCCTTGCTGCCCTGGTAGCCGCCTTCAGTGTCGCCTGAGCTCCCTTGTACTTGTTTCCCCCTTTAAATATGTTCTGCATTGTAGAGTTGTACCATGTGATTGTTACCCAGGAGGTATCAGTGACCAGGTGACCCCAAAAGGGACCTATGGGCTCCCTGCTAGTCTCCCCATATAAGCCCTGGGTGGAGCTAGCTCGCTCTCTTTGGAGATAAGTCTTTGCTAAGGTCAGTTGGGCCTAGTGTGCGCCTCCTGATTTTTGGAGGCCTTAAAGTCAAGTCCTGCAGCCACAGTCAATTGCAAGTAAGCTACAGTCATAGCTTTGTCAGTCAAGTCAGTCCCTGTTAGCAACTGTCAAGTTAGCGTGGCCTGCATTACATTGTCCAGTCCAACTACAAGTCCCAGCAAGCCCTTAAGGTCTCTGAGTCCCTGGTCACCTCCGTGGGCTCTGGCTGAACTGTATAGACTTTACCAACTGTCTACCCTCAGTAAAGCTACCAATGTCCGTAACTTGGCATCAGCGTCATTATTGCCCCTGTGCCTAGACCAGTATTCAGCGGCATACCTTCTGGTGGTATCGAGGATAAACCACGCCCTGGTGTCACGAATACAAGGGGTTAATGCCATCTGCCCCTAGGGTAACAACATCTGCTCTCATCACACCCGGTTACCACATAGTTTTGCAACAGCTGGAGGCACCCTGGTTGGGAAACACTGGGTTAAACTGTAGGTACATACATTTCCCGCATTATATTTTACTCTCATAAAGAAGCAGCTTTTCGAATGTATCCACCCTCTCAGCGTTCTTGTCCAGCTGTTCTCCAAACATTGCAGCAGGATGTTTGCCAAGGTGGAGCTATAAACCCCCCCAAAATGTGCTAATCCCAGTCCCAAGTTTATTCACTGCTGTTTTTCCACTACTAGTCGAGTATTCAGACGAAACATAAAATATAGCTAAGACAGTACATTTACATTTACACACCGCCACCTAGTGTTGAAACGTGAAGTTTTCCCACAAATGTTCAGGACACAAGGACTTCACTAACCTTTTAGCTCTGAATCACTAAATCGGCAATTCCTCTGTCATTTTAGTAAACGCGATCCGATGAGGCCCCTGAGCTAGCCAGGTATGCGTCCAGGGCATACCTGTACACCCTGCATCCTCTAGGAGTTAATAGCAATAATTATTTTATTTTTCTATCCACAGACTCATATGGAACTTGTTATTGAGTCATAAAATATACTGCAAATACAGAGATAAAATTATTTGTGAGGCTAAAGTTGAAAAAAAAAGCAGTTTTTGCTAATTTGTGTGTGTAGGGGGGGGGGGGGGCTTTCTTCTTATGCTGTTTACTGTGCAGGCAAACTGAATTTTCTATTCTTTAAATCAGTATGATTACAAAGATTCCCAATTTATACTCTTATACGCTTTATATTTCCCTGTTCTGACCCAAATAACAGGTTTTTTTTCTGCCAATTAGGTTAAGTTTCCACTTGGTTTTTTTCTGGCAGTTTTTGGAATACTGCCACTGCAGTTTTTGAGCCAAAGCCAGAAGAGTATTCAAAAGGAACAGGACATATAAAGGAAGGACTTATACTTCACCTTCCTTATGGATCCACTTCTGACTTTGGCTCAAAAACTGCAGTTGCAGATATCCAAAAACTGCCAGAAAAAAAACAAGAAAAAATAAAAACAAGTGGAAACTTAGCCTTAAGCTGTTTTGGTGTGCTGTTGTGCTGTGATCTGGTGTGACAACAGATCTGCCTGATCTACCTGAAATCGCTTTGTAGGCAGCAGATCTGGACCACTGCTCCACCAATGACAGTTGTATTGGCCATCTAGATGCCGCTGTAAATGTTGACAGCAATATGTAAATTGCTAGTAGCGGCTACTCCCTGTTACTAATAGCAGCCAGGTGCCGCTAGGTAAAGAGGAGATCTCTGGTGAAAAATAAGTTATCCCCTATCTACAGGATAAGGGATAAGTAGCTGATGACGGAGGGAGTCCGACCGCTGGGACCCCCCACGATCACCAGGACATTACCTGGCACTCAGTGAGGAGCGCATGCTGCAGCCGGCACATGCTTCATTCATTCCTATGGGAGTGCCAAAAAGACCCGACCGAGTATAGCTCTCGAGCATCATCAGCACTCCCATAGAAATGAATGGCACTGGTAGAGGACACACACTCTTCACTGGATAGGTGATAAGTACATTTTACCGGAGTACTCCTTTAAGTAACAAATCTTCTTCTTACTCCCTTAAAGGGGTACTCCAGTAGAAAACGTTTTTTTTTTAAATCAACTAGTGCCAATAAGTTATACAGATTTGTAAATTGCTTGTATTTAAAAATCTGAATTTTCCGGTACTTTTAAGATGCTGTATACTACAGAGGAATTTGTGCAGTTCTTTCCAGTCTGACCACAGTGCTCTCTGCTGACACCTCTGTCTATGTAAGGAACTGTCAAGAGCAGTGGCATAGCTATAAAGGTCGCAAGGGTCGCCATCGCGACCGGGCCCCATAGCTTCCTCCCACTGCTGGCACCGCTCTGAGCTGTACACATGCGCGCATACAGTTCAGAGAAGGCCATGACCTCTGCCTCGACGCAGGCGCCAATGATGTCACTCATTGGCACCTGCCCTGTGGAGAAGATAGGATGTGACCCGGCTGCTGAAGATCGCTGCATGGGATATGGTGTGTATCTTTTTTGTTCTTTTTTGTACCGGGGGGGGGGGGGGGGGGGGGGAGGGGAGGGGTGGTATGTATGGGAACCACACACATAATGTTACACCAGTGTTTCCCAACCAGTCTGCCTCCAGCTGTTGTAAAACTAAAACTCCCAGCATGCCCTGACAGCCTTTGGGCATGCAGGGGGTTGTAGTTTTGCAACAACTGGAGGCACACTGATTGAGAAACACTGTCCTAGCCTATTCAGCATATCACAAACAAAGAGCAGTGTTTCCCAACCAGGGTGTCTCCAGCTGTATTAAAACTACAACTCCCAGCATGCCAGGACAGCGTTTGGCAGTCCGGGCATGCTAAAAGTTGTAGTTTTGCAACAGCTGGAGGCACCCTGGTTGAAAAACACTGTGTTAACCATGCTACCTTCTGAGAGTTTTATTCCGCTTCCTGCTGCCTACCTACATGACTTTATTCCCACCTATGTATCTACCTGTCTTCCTGCCTACCAACCTTACTGTCTTCCTACCTAGCTACCTACCTGACTGTATTCTCACCTACGTATCTACCTAACTGTCTTCCTGTCTACCTACCTAGCTGCCTACCTACCTGGCTACTAACTGACTACCTACCTAGCAACCTAGCTACCTACCTACATGTTTTTATACCTTCCTGGCAATCTATCTATCCACCTACCTGACAAAAGCAAAAAATGGCTACAGCACTCAAACTGCTGTGAAAAAAACAGGTGGTAGCTTTATTCCATGGTAAATACAGATGCAACGCTTCGGCTGCCTATGCAGCCTTTTTCAAGCATACAAAGTGACTAAAATCAGAGGTTTATAGGTCCGCCCATAACATGGGGAGGAGTTACAGTGTAATTAACAATAAAACATAAATCAATGTGTGGTAGCCCTTGGGGGGTGTTGGTAGCGGGGGTATTGTTTCGGTAGATGAGGGGTTAATGTTAACCCTTTAGTTTGTGACGCCAGGCTGAGGGCTAGTATGCTGAGGTAATTCTCCGGCCTATCGCCGCCCTTCCCAGTAACGATAGATGCATGTAATAAAATGACTGAAGATCCACAAAGTAGTTGAACTTTAACTTGAAGAACTTTACTTAGATGATTGCGGTACATCCAATGAACAATAGCAGTCTCAGGCAAACAGTCTCTATATATCTCAATGACTGACAATTGTTGCATACCTTGAATGAAATTAAAGTCTCTGAATTTAGGGTAATTATTGCAGATCCGTCCGGATTTAGGGGATAGATAAGGTCCGGTGATCCTGCAGAGTGTTTAGGGATTAATACACTCGCGATTCTGAATATATCAGCCTTTGCCGCGAGGCTCAGGCCTAACTCACTACGATAGACAGCTGTGCAGATCCTGCTCGTTTGACAGCCCGGGAACAAGAGAGAGAACAATGGCCGCCGCTCCCTTATATGGGCAGGGGCGGGGTGAATCTGATTGGTCAGAACATCCGTCATTCACTGTTACACAGTGTGATGGGATTGACTACGTCACAAGGACCTCCAAAGGTCCTTAAGCAGAAATACCATAGAGTTCACCTAACCACGTGACCCGCAGGTCCTGCTACGCTATAGACAGGTAATTAATTATTTATAGGCATTGATATCATATTTACATGCTTCCTAAGTAAGCTATTAGTGCAATAACTATCTGGATGAGAGGTGACCAGGGGTGAACTAGACAATGGGGACCCCGACGTCCTAGGGACTCTGGCTAAGGGGACCCACACATGCAGGTACTGGATAGGATACGGTACCGGGACACCACAAATGTACATCACTAAAATGACAAAGCGCAAATAGATCAAGGTGCATAGCTCAGAGACAACAAACATTGTCAATATATTAGAGTGTGCAAAAGTGTGTGTCAGATAAAACCATATTAAAATCATAAGTAATGCTTGATTGCTCATTACAAGTTCTGAAGTAGCCAGCAATGAGTCCAGATCTAAACCCCTTAAAATCTTAAAATTGCTGTTGGGAAAAGGCGCCCTTCCAATAAGAGAGACCTGGAGCAGTTTGCCAAGGAAGAGTGGTCCAGCATTCCGGCTGAGAGGTGTAAGAAGCTTATTGATGGTTATAGGAAGCTACTGATTTCAGTTATTTTTTCCAAAGGGTGTGCAACCAAATATTAAGTTAAGGGTGGCAATAATTTTGTCCAGACCATTTTTGGAGTTTGGTGTGACATTATGTCCAATTAGCTTTTTTTCCTCCCTTTTGGTTTAGTTCCAGTACACAAAAAGGGAATAAACATTTGTATAGCAAAACATGATACTGCAATCCTTTTTCTGTGAGAAATACTTCATTTTCTAGAAAAATTTCAGGGGTGCCAACATTTACAGCCGTGACAGTATATAAAAAAACTAAAGAATAATGTGTATAACATTTTGGGAGTCACCTATATTGAAAAATATTGATAGTACAAGCAGTAATAAAAAAAAAAACTGTGAGATTCCTGTACATCAACCTAATCGCCACCCTAAAATACAAAGGAGAAAAAGAACTGTGGTATGCCTCGGGGGTGTAGGGTAGTTGGTGGTGTTGCTGTAGTATATGAGGGGTTGATTTAACCCTTGTCACTCGTGATGCCAGGGTGAGGGTTAAAACTCTGAGGTAATGCTGGGCTTATCGCCACCCTTCCCAAGAGCGATTGGTGAGTGTAGAATAACGGATTGTCCACAACCGGTGCTTAACTGAAAAACTTGTAGAAACTTTTCTGAAGATTTTCTGTACATGCAGTAACAGTCCAGATAACAGAGTCTATATACAGCACGGCAATGACAATGACAGTCGGTTGGGACCGGTAAGCTATCTTTGGAGTAGGAGAATTGGATTGCATAGATCCGCTGGATTTAGGGGTTGGTTTAGGTCCAGTGATCTTGCGAAGATTTCGGGGAATTGTAATAACTCACAATTTGGATTATGGCCGAGGCCGCAAGGCTTTGCTTTGGCCTAGTGGTTGCCGATGACAGCTGCGCAGATCCTACCTCATCAGCAGCCCACGAGGAAAGAGAGAGATTAATGGCCGCAGCTCCCTTATATGGGCAGGGGCTGAACCGTTTTAGATTGGTCCATGTCAGCTGTCACTTACCGTTACATAGGATTGTGGGTGATCACCTGACTAGAACCACCAAAGGTCCTTTAGCAAACCATAGAGTTCTGTGAACAGAGTCACATGTCCCGCAGGTCCTGCGACGCTAACAAGGTAGGCATCTTAAATATACATATTTACACTTTTATTTACACGAAGTTTAGCTAACTGAGGGGTGATGATTGGTTAACTAAAAAAGAGGACCCCCACGGTTCCTAGGAACTCTGACTTTGGGGACCCAACCACAAGGTACGGTATGAAATACGGTACCGGGACACCACAAACCCCCTTACTTAAAACAAGTCGACCCCGACGCCTGTCTCCTAAGGCAGAGGGACTAGGACAGGATTACTAACCAAAATACACATCCTGACAAAATCTGAGTAAACATTAGACATTTTTCTTTTTACTCTGACTAGCATTCTGACTAGACAATTGTGAAGCTTACTAGACATTATGAAGCTATCTAGACATTATGAAGCTCACTAGACAATTATGAAGCTTACTAGACATTATGAAGCTATCTAAACATTATGAAGCTATCTAACATTTAGTTTCTAGCTCCTTAGACATTTTTATAACTCTCTCTATACATTTATGAGGCTAACTAGACATTTATGCAGCTCCCTATACATTTTGCTTCAAGCTGACTAAACATTTTTGAAATCTCACCACATTTTCTTTTGTTTTGCCACAATAAGTCACCTGTTAGTACACAAAGTTATATTGGCTTGCCTGAGGCTACCTACCAATAAGTTTAGCTGCTAGGGTCTATCGGCTACACGCTACTTACCCCTAGAACACAACAGAATAATCTTACCTAGGTTACCTTTGGAAATATGTGTTTAATTTTAGCTCGAAAGAGCAACTACTGGCCAGGTAGAGCATCTCACACACGTAATAAAGAGAAGAAAGATTAGTGTACCTAACAGTGGCAGGAATTGAATATTGATAGGCTACAATTCCTAAAGTATTTCTGGAGTGTGAGACATATTTTTATTTTACTTTGTGTATTGAAGAAGACTGAGACAAGTACATTTAAGTGAGCTATTTGAGGTACTATGTGTGCAAGTACTGCTTAGTAGTCAGTCTTGGTACCTTAAAGGGGTAGTCCAGTGGTGAAAAACGTATCCCCTATCCTAAGGATAGGGGATAAGTTTGAGATCGCAGGGGGTCCGACTGCTGGGGCCCCCTGCGATCTCTCTGTACGGGGGCCAGGCTCTCCGGCCAGATAGCGTGTGTCGACCTCCGCACGAAGCGGTGGCCGACACGCCCCCTCAATACATCTCTATGGCAGAGCCGGAGATTTAAAGGGGTATTCCGCCCCTTGACATCTTATCCCCTATCCAAAGGATAGGGGATAAGATGTCAGATCGCCGCGGTCCCGCTGCTGGGGACCCCCGGGATCCCCACTGCGGCACCGCGCTATCATTACAGGGAAAGTCACCTATTTAGCAACTACTAAAACACCTTTTTAGTATTTTTATACATTTGTATGTACAAGTATACAAGAATTATTTAAAGGGCTATTCCAGGAAAACTGGGCATTTCCCGAGATAGGTGTCATCAGAGAGGATTTAGACAGAAAAGAACAACCTTAACTTCAGAAGCTCATAAGTACTGAAAGGATTAAGATTTTTTAATAGAAGCAATTTACAAATCTTTTTAACTTTCTAGAGCCAGTTGATATATAAAAAAAAGTTTTTTCCTGGATAACCCCTTTAAGTTTTTTGTTTTTAGTGTACACGTGCATCTAGCGGGCATTTTCCGTCTACAATCTTTGTAGAAATTATAAATATAAAATATTTATGTGAACCAGTCCTCAAAAGCACAGGGGAGAGAAGAAGGAAAAGACTAGTGGAGATGGGATCCAAGAAATGGTCTTTATTATATAAAAAGGATATATATGACCAATCGCCTAGCAGGGCCCTTGCTAAAGGTGAATGGCATATACTGGGTAAAAAATAGATATAATAAAAAATACAGAATATAGTAGGATTAAAATGAAATAAATATGATGGGTAAGTAGCACCAAAGAAAATTCATTAATTAAATATCTGCTGCATATATCAGGAGAAAACTTTCTCAGTCCATATAATTCATAGGGATATTTCAATGAAAAATCCACAAGAAATGTCCAGAATGAAAAGTCACAATTAGTTTGGGTGTATCCGGAGTAACGGTATATGGTAGTGAATGTAGCAACAATAGCTACAATAGGAAATTCATGGACAAGTGATGCAGACAATGTGGCAAACACTGTCAGTCTCGGTGCACAGCACCATTCACCCTCCTTCGGACTCCTCAGGTCCGGGCTGGCACGGCTGAGTCCGGCACTCTGGATATCAATGCCCGCCTGGGTGGTATGCTGGGTGACGTCACCTATAGTCACTGATATCATTGTGTATTCTCCTTACTATAGAGAAGACGTCACCTGTAGTCACTGATATCATTGTGTATTCTCCTTACTATAGAGAAGACGTCACCTGTAGTCATTGATATCATTGCGTATTCTCCTCACTATAGAGAAGACGTCACCTGTAGTCACTGATATCATTGTGTATTCTCCTCACTATGTCCTATCAGAGCTGTAGTCACTTGTAAGTTCTACAGTTATGGTGAGTGAAACTACAACTCCCAGCATAACCTTACCACTGCATAAAGGGGTACTCTACTGGAAAACATTTTTTTTAATCAACTGGTGCTACAAAGTTAAACAGATTTATAAATTACTTCTACTTAAAAATCTTAATCCTTCCAGTACTTATTAGCTGCTGTATAAGTGATTCACAGGAAGTTCTTTTCTTTTTTAATTTATTTTCTGTCTGACCACAGTGCTCTGTGCTGACACCTCTGTCCATGTCAAGAACTGTCCATAGTAGGAGCAAATGCCCATTGCAAACCTATCCTGCTCTGGACAGTTCCTAACATGGACAGACAGAGAAGTGGACAGACGTGAAAGAACTACACAACTTCCTGTGGAGAATACAACAGCTTATAAGTACTGTAAGGATTAAGATTTTAAATAGAAGTAATTTAAAAATCTGTTTAACTTTCTGGCACCAGTGGATATAAAAGTAAATGTTTTACAGTGGAGTACCCCTTTAAGTAATTCTGGGAGCTGTATATTTAAATGGTGAAAACTTCTTTAACACTTTCCCATTCTGTGGCAACTGGTATATCTGATTATTATACTGGAATTTCTCACAATGCGCTACAACAGTGGTGTCTGTCACAACAGGCTAAAAACTTACTGGGGGGAGGGGGTAGGTATGGGGGTGACACCATTTTCTACCGCACCGGGTGACACCAACCCTAGCAACGCCACTGACTTCCACTTTTCTATGTCCTCTCCATCTACCTCATGGTTCTCTATACTTAATGAAACCATTGAATATGTCTACTGAAAGTCTTGCTCAACATTGCCAGGCCTTTATACATTTCTAAAAAACGGTGTGCTGAAACACGTTAAAAGAAATAAGAAAACACAAGAAACAATTGGTTCACAGTGCGAATAATTTTAATATATTTTTGGGTCAAAAGATACCTTCATTATGCTTGTTTTCTGTTAATGTTTACATTTTCTTTATAACCTGGACACATTTTCTTTACAATGGTTGCTGTACATATTTGTCTCAAACATCCATCCTCAGTCCTACCTCGGATGGACACGTGAAGATGAGACTCTATGAAGGTTATCAACAAATGTCTTGATGTTTTTTTTCTTTTGTTTCCCCCTTTTTTTATTTTTATTTTTTTATTTTTTACATGCTTACTTTCTTTTTTATTTTTATTTTTTTACATGCCTACTTTCTTTTTTCTTTTTTTCATTCTTTTTCTTCTTTTATTTTACTATTCATCTTCTTTCCTGTAATACTTTTTAATGTTGATTGTATTGACATAACATTTTGCATACTTGCTTTTCTTCTTTTTGTTAACAATTTTGAATAACTTGTAAAATAAACAATTATATAAAACAAATGTACAGCCTCTATTGCAGTCAAATAAGAACATTTCTAAAATACACCTTTAAAGGTAAATTTATCATTGCGCTACACGCACATGAGTTCTCAGGAAAATGGTAAAAATAGTGCAATGCTCCTGATAGATGTCGGTTAGCATTTTTAGTATCATATATATTCTCTGGCACCATATTCTATAAGGGTTCCGGAGGTGCATCAAACCAGATTGAATTGATTTACATATGATTCAACACCAGAATCCTCCAGAAGAGGGAGTCAGAGCCTAATTATGACACTACACATGCTAGTGATGGAAATCTATGAGGAGCGCCGCATCATTTTACCTATTGTCATCAGGGAGATGTAAAACATCTGAGGGACTGCCATAGGTGGAAAAACCTCTACCGGGAGGGGACTGGTAATGTAAGGTTGCCAATAGAGAGGCACATTGGATCTTGATGGTAAAAAAAATAGTTTCAAATGGTTTAAACCAGAAAACTGATTTGATGTGTTTATATTGCTGGAGATTAGTGGGTTAATTTGTTTTCCTATATTGTATGGATGGATCTGTACCAATGTGTTGTCATAGTTCCCAGCATAGTTTTTTTCTGCATAGCAAGATAAATACAATTATCATTTAGTGCTTCTGATCATCAGTACCAATTTTTTTTATTGAAAACAACTTTATTAGCAATCAATCACTTATACAATGAATAATACATTTACCATAAATAGCATGACAGCACTATGTACAGTACAGGTTCCCTACACCATACATCATACTACATGCTACACTAACATTTCTGCATATATTTTTTTTTTAAGTTATCAAAAACAACAGTGTCAAACAACAAGGCATCAGTACCTATAGAATATGTGAATTGCATGTAATCATTGGCATAGTTGTTGTTGTTTTTTTTTTTTTTTTTCTTGTACACTACTAGGGCAAAGTATATAATTGTAGGATAAAATGGTACATTGAATGTTGCAGTGATTAATCCAGTGTTTTCAAAACAGTGTGTCTCCAACTGTTGCAAAACTACAACTCTCAGCATGCCCGGGAAGTGACCCGAGGACTTCATAGGTTATCTTTTTGTGGATTGTTTTTAAATGGTTGAATAAAGCAGGATCGTTTTACAGGAGTGAAGAACTTTTCATAGCATTAGTTCTGTTTAGCTCCAGTAGGTGGCACTACACCCTCAAATATATAAAATATATCCCGCAGATAAAGAACAGATAAGACTCAAGAAATAGGAAAATAAATAATTTTTTTTTACATATTTGTGTAAATATTGATATTTGTTTTTACATAGGATGTTTAGACTATAGTAGTTGTGTTGTATTAAATGGAAAGTGTTTACAAAATCCCTACATTAATTCAGTTATCTATTACACTTGTGATTAGACATGAGCGAATTTTTTAAAAATTTGATTCGGCCGATTCGCCGAATTTTGAAAAAAAAATTGATTTGATCTGAATAACTTCACGCAAATTTTATTGGTAATGTATTTTAATAATGTGTTTAATAAAGTGCGTGTGTGTGTTTCTCTTTTTCGCTAATTTTTTTTAGGTAGCACTACTACTCCCAGCATGGAACAGACTGTTCCATGATTGGAGTAGTAGTACCTGTGCTAATAGACAGATTGCCCCGGGTGTCACAGTTTTTCGCATCTAGACATGACGATTGCATCGGGTGTCAGGGGTGACACCTGCTGTGATCTGTCCTCAACTGCAGGTACTACACTGCAGGGAGCTGTAGTACCTCCATTAATAGACAGATTGCAGCGGGTGTCACTTCTGACATCCAATGAGATTGTCCTGTATAATGTATAGATGTGGGTGGCCGGCCGCTCTTCTCTGGTCCCACTCTAGTATATGACGTATATATACCTATTATTCATATTTCCCGCAGAGAGCTGTGAGTGGCTGAAACCATCTGGCCAATCAAAGCTCTCTGTGGGACATATGAATAATTGATGTGAATTCTATTCACAGTGCAGAGATGTGAACGCAGGAGAAAGCCGCTCTATCTCTGCAATAGAAAAGACAATTGCACTGGGTGTCAGGAGTGACACCCGGGGTGATCTGTCTATTAGTACAGGTACTACAGCTCCCATTATGGAACAGCTCCATGCTGGGAGTAGTAGTACTACCTAAAAAATGTAAAAAATAGAGAGAAAAAAGGGAAACACACACACACACACTTTATTAAACACAATATTAAAATACATTACTAATAAAAAAAAAACATAAAATGTATTATACAAAATATATTATTTTACATTTAAATGTCTCCTTTCTAAATTTTTATTATTGTCAGCTACATTTTTAGGTCCCTGCCCACCCACATAAATTGATCCCTGTTTAAAAATTAACATTAACATTTTTTTGTCTTTCAGTTTTCGGGAGCGGGCAGGGACCAGAAAATTCAGCACTCAATATTAAAAATGGGGCTAAAAAAAGGTAAAGTGAAAATTAAAAAAATTATGAAATGCATTCCTCATTAATTTTTAATATTGAGCACTGAATTTTCTGGTCACTGCCCGCTCCTGAAAATTGAAAGACAAAAAAAATGAAAATTTTTAAACATGGATCAATTTATTTGGGAAGGGCAGGGACCTAAAAATGTAGCCAACAAAAATAAAAATGTAGCGTGTGTGTTTTTTTCTTTATTTTTTTTTAGGTAGTACTACTACTCCCAGCATGGAACGCACTGTCCATGATGGGAGTAGTAGTTCCTGTACTAATAGACAGATTGCCATGGGTGTCACTTCTGATGCTATCGTCCATCGGCTCTATACAGTGCTTTCATCTCTGCACTATACCTCGGGCCAGCTAATGATGTGAATAGAAATTCAAATCACTCAATCATATTTTCTGCCCAGAGTGGGGATTGGCCGGATGGGGGCAGCCAATCCCCGCTCTCAGCAGAAAATATGAATGAGTGATTGGCTGGCCGGAGTACAGAGCAGAGCTGCGAGCACAGGAAAAAGCCGCTCTGCATCTCAGGGATGAAGGGCGAAGGACAATCGCAGCGGGTGTCAGGAGTGACACCCACTGTGATCTGTCATTAACTGCAGGTACTACTGCTCCCAACATGGAGCACACAATGCTCCATGCTGGGAGCTGTAGTACCTGCATTTATAGACAGATCGTGGCGAGTGTCACTTCTGACACCCACTGTGATCCTCCTGTATAATGTATAGATGCGGGCTGCCGGCCGCTCTTCAATGGTCCCCTGCACTGTTGTATAGATACACCAATTCATATTTCCCCCAGAGAGTTGTGATTGGCTGGAACCATCTGGCCAATCACAGCTCTCTGCGGTAAATATGAATAGGTGTATATATACGGCAGTGCAGGGGACCAAAGAAAAGCAGCCAGCTACATTTATACAGGGTGGTCCATTAACATGGATACACCTTAATAAAATGGGAATGGTTGGTGATATTAACTTCCTGTTTGTGGCACATTAGTATATGTGCACATTAGTATATTTTCAAGATGGGTGGTGACCATGGTGGCCATTTTGAAGTCGGCCATTTTGAATTCAACTTTAGTTTTTTCAATTGGAAGAGGGTCATGTGACACATCAAACTTATTGGGAATGTCACAAGAAAAACAATGATGCGCTTGATTTTAATGCTAGGTTTTATTCTTTCATGAGTTATTTACAAGTTTCTGACCACTTATAAAATGTGTTCAATGTACTGCCCCTTGTGTTGGATTGTCAATGCAACCCTCTTCTCCCACTCTTCACACACTGATAGCAACACCGCAGGAGAAATGCTAGCACAGGCTTCCAGTATCCGTATACACTGCTATATACTACTATATACACCGCAGGAGAAATGCTAGCACAGGCTTCCAGTATCCGTAGTTTCAGGTGCTGCAGAATGGGCAAAACAAAAATTGGAACAGGACCCTCAGTTTATGCAGAAGATTTTGTTCAGTGATGAGGAAAACTTTTATGTGAATGGTGAAGTTAACAAACAAAACCACCGCTATTGGTCTGACACAAACCCACATTGGATAGATCCCTCCAAGACTGTTGGAACACAAAAATTGATGGTATGGTGTGGTATATGGGGTACAAAGATAGTGGGGCCATTCTTCATCAATGGAAACCTCAAGGTCACTGGATATGCGAAATTGCTACATGATGATGTGTTTCCCTCTTTATGCACTGAAGCTGGCACGTTCCCTGAGTTTTTCCAGCAAGGTCTCCTGATCTGACCCCCTTAGACTTTTATCTTTGGGGTCATCTGAAGGCAATTGTCTATGCTGTGAAGATACGAGATGTGCAGCACCTGAAACTATGGATACTGGAAGCCTGTGCTAGCATTTCTCCTGCGGTGTTGCTATCAGTGTGTGAAGAGTGGGAGAAGAGGGTTGCATTGACAATCCAACACAATGAGCAGCACATTGAACATATTTTATAAGTGGGCAGAAACTTGTAAATAACTCATGAAAGAATAAAGTTACGTTAAAACCAAGCACATCATTGTTTTTCTTGTGAAATTCCCAATAAGTTTGATGTGTCACATGACCCTCTTCCTATTGAAAAAACTAAAGTTGGATTCAAAATGGCGACTTGAAAATGGCCGCCATGGTCACCACCCATCTTAAAAAGTTTCCCCCCTCACATATACTAATGTGCCACAAACAGGAAGTTAATATCACCAACCATTCCCATTTTGTTAAGGTGTATCCATATAAATGGCCCACCCTGTAAATTATACAGGAGGATTGCAATGGGTGTCAGAAGTGACACGGGCGATTTGTCAATTATTATAGGTACTACTACTCCCATCATGGAACAGTGTGTTCTATGCTGGGAGTAGTAGTACTACCTAAAAAAAAAAAAAAAAGGGAAAAACACACACTACTTTTCTATTATTGTTGGCTACATTTTTTGTGCCCTGCCCACCCACATAAATTGATCCCTGTTTAAAAATTAATACAAATTTTGTTATAATAAAGAAAAATTTCGTTAAATAACATTTTTTAATGGTACACTACGAAATTTTATTTAAAAAGGCATCTCCATCACTTTTTTGGATCGCTAAAGTTCATATTTTCTCTGTTATTGCCTCCTAAACGGACCATTCTAATAATGGATGCAAACTGATGCAAAAGGATGCCATTTAGCGGCATCTTTTTGCATCTGTTTTTTATCCGTTAGTATCAGCAGTTGGCTGACTCCGCCAGCCTGGACTACTACTACACCCATCATGGAACAGACTTCTTTCCATGATGACATTAGTAGTTCCCTGACTGTGGGAGTCTGCAGATGGCTGGGCAGGCTACATTAATGTTTTTACTACTACCCCCATCATAGAACAGAGTCTGTTCCATGTTGGGGGTAGTAGTACAGGGGATAAGGGATTGATTGCACCAGGTCTTGCTTGACCCGATGCGATCAGCAGTTATAAAGCAGGGGAGCGAGCGGCATGCTCCGCTCCCCTGCGATGTATATACAACTGTGTAAACTTTTATTTTTAAATCCCCTGCCGGGAGCCCTGATTGGCCGGCACTGAGGAGCCATTCAGAACTCCTGGCGGGGTTTTAAAACTACTACTTTGTGCCCCAAATTTATGCCCCCATGCATGTTTATAATAATTAATTGGCCCCCCTTGTGTTAATAATAATGAATTGGCCCCAGTGTGTTTATAATAATGAATTGGCCCCAGTGTGTTTATAATAATTTATTGGCCCCAGTGTGCTTATTCCCCCTCCCGCTGCCTGCTCCTCATCTTCTTGGAGCAGGGCAGCAGCGGGACATGTCGGGAACCGGTGGCGGTGAATAAATGAATGAAGCTGACATGTCCCGCATGTAGGCTTCATTCATTCATTTGCCGCCTGACATGTCCTTGCTGCTGCCCTGCTCCTAGTGTAATCAGCGCACATGTCTATTCTCTACTGCTCATCACCGCCGGGTACAGAAATGAGCAGCAGAGAATAGACATGTCCCGGCGGTGCGCTGATCGCGCTAGGAGCGGGGCAGCAGCAAGGACATGTCAGCGGCGGCGAATTATTGAATGAATGAAGCCTAAATGTGGGACATGTCGACTTCATTCATTCACCGACACCGATTCCCGACATGTCCCGCTGCTGCCCTGCTCCAAGAAGATGAGGAACAGGCAGCGGGGGGGGGGGGGGGGGGGGATAAGCACACTGGGGCCAATTAATTATTATAAGCCCACTGGGGCCAATTAATTATTATAAACACACTGGGGCCTATGAATTATTATAAACACACTGGGGCCAATTAATTATTATAAACATGCATGGGGGCATAAATTTGGGGGACAAAGTAGTAGTTTTAAAACTCCGCCGGGAGGCCTGAATGGCTCCTCGGTGCTGGCCATTCAGGGCTCCCGGCAAGGAATTTAAAAATGAAAGTTTATACAGTAGTATATACATCGCAGGGGGCGGAGCAATGCCGTTTGCTCCCCTGCTTTATAACTGCTGATCGCATTGGGTCAAGTGAAACCCGGTTCAATCAATCCCTTATCCCCTGTACTACTACCCCCAACATGGAACAGACTCTGTTCCATGATGGGGGTAGTCGTACAAACACTAATGTAGCCTCCCCAGCCACCTGCAGTCTCCCGCAGCCGGGGAACTCCCATCATGGAAAGACGTCCCGGCTGCCGGAGTCTGCCGATGGCTGATATTAACGGATGAAAAACTGATGCAAATGAATGACACGAAATGGCATCCTTTTGCATCAGTTTGCCTCAGTTATTAGAATGGTCCGTTTAGGAGGCAATAACAGAGAAAATATGAACTTTAGCAATCCAAAAAAGTGATGGAGATACCTTTTTTAAAAAAAAATAATATGGTACCATTATTATTATTTTTAAAGATACAGTAGTGATGGAATGAATTTTATTTAACAAAATGTATCTTTATTATAACAAAATTTTAAAACATTTTTAAACAGGGATCAATTTATGTGGGCAGGGGACTAAAAATGTAGTGTGTGTGTGTGTGTGTTTTTCACTTTTTTAAAAACATTTTTAGGTAGTACTTCTACTCCCAGCATGGAACAGACTGTTCCATGATGGGAGTAGTAGTACCTGTACTAATTGACAGATTGCCCGTGTCACTTTGATTGGCCAGATGGTTCCAGCCACTCACAGCTCTCTGCGAGAAATATGAATAATAAGTATATATATATATATATATATATATATATATATATATATACGGCATATACTCATACTACAGTGGGACCAGAGAATTAATGCATTATACAGGACTATCGCATCGGGTGTCAAAAGTAACACCCGCTGCGATCTGTCTATTAATGCAGGTACTTCAGCTGCCAGCATGGTGCAGAGCGTGCTCCATTTTGGGAACAGTAGTACCTGCAGTTGAGGACAGATCACAGCAAGTCACTCCTGACACCAGCTGCAATCATCCTATCTATTGCAGAGATGCGATCGCAGGAGAATCGCAGGGGTGTCGCTAACGAAGAAATTCATTATTTAGAGCCGGTCCGAATCTAATTTTTCATGAAATTCGGAAGGAATTCGACTTCGTCAGATTCGATTCACTCATTGCTATTTGTGATCACTGTAGAATGCGGTGTATAGGTGCATAGGTATATGTATATATGTATAGGTGCCTATAGGTCCAGGATACAGACTTGTAGGGATACTTTCTGCCCTCATACAGTCTCCATACTTGTAGCAATGGGGAGA
Organism: Hyla sarda; assembly: GCF_029499605.1. Taxonomy (NCBI): domain Eukaryota; kingdom Metazoa; phylum Chordata; class Amphibia; order Anura; family Hylidae; genus Hyla; species Hyla sarda. The sequence goes on from NC_079195.1 coordinate 72,133,715, forward strand.
TTTCAAATTCTTTGCCTATTGACAAAGGTCAATTCAGTTTTTACTTTGCAGTGGTCACAGATTTATCAATTGCGAATGTCGCACAAAAAGTCACAAACACCTCCAAAACACTGCAAATCTCAAACCACAGGTTGGACCCCGCAGATTATAATGTTATTCTACAGATGGAAATTGCATTGCCATCACGTCCCCTCCCATAGAAAAGGAATGGAGGGGTTGTGGCGTGACGTCACGTCCCCAGTGCCGGAAACCCGGATGTTTCAGAAACTGGAGATTCAGCAGCCGCATATAATGCGGGTGCTGCAGGGAGATCGCGGGGGGTCTCAGCAGCAGGCCCCCCGCGATCAGACATCTTATCCCCTATCCTTTGGATAAGGGATAAAATGTTTTTGCCTGGAATACCCCTTTAAATCTGTATTTGTTTGCAATTATAAATACAATAAATATGTTTACCTGTTATTTTTACATAATGGTCTGTGAAAAAAGGATAAAATTCAATTTATTTTAAATAGATTAAATTTATACATATAAATGCTGATGCAAAGCAGGTACATGACTGACGCCCCCTTATGGTGCTATACCAGCCATTGTCTCTGATGAGAAGACATTGGTGTCCAGTCTTCTGCTTGGATGTTAGATTACAGGATGTTAGAATACTTGTTACTTTTATTATTTTATAAAAATTCTGACAAAACAGTCAGCCTTTGGCAACAAAAGAGTTCGACACTTTGTCCTGCTGCCGCGGCCGGCTTTATCACCTCAGGGGATGTCGATATTTTTGTAACTTTTCATCAGCCCGGCTTGGGGGACAAAACACACGGTGATATTGTGATATGGAACATAATGGCTGGTATGGCGCCATGAGGGGGCATCAGTCATGTACCTGCTTTGCATTAGCATTTGTATATAAAAAATACAATCTATTTGGAGTAAATTGAATTTGATCCCTTTTTCACAGACCATTATGTGAAAATGACAGCTATACCTATTTATTGTATTTGTTATTGTTAACAGATGCAGAGTTAACACGATTTCCATCTCTAGGATGACATTATGATCAGTGATGTCCCTAGAAGTCCTGAAACAAAAGATTAAACCCTTAAATCATATAAAAGCTAACCGAAATAGACACCATTTTAATCCATGTTAATGTCCATGTGCACTGCATTGCTACAAGCATGGAGCCTGTATAAGGGCAGAAAGTATCCCTACAAGTGTGAAGGATGAACTACAAGAAACACAGAACCATTAAATTCTGCACTAGTCTTACAGTTTAGTATGGTCAGATGTAGGGGTGTGGGGTGAGGGTCTCCAGTTTTCCTACCTCCTGTGGCAGATATGTGTGAATGTAACTGGACTAATCTTATCTGCGATTCAGATGTCTACAGTGTTAAAGGTGTACTCCGGGATGGGGGAGGTTCTGCAACTTTTCTGACTGCTACAAAAAAACAACAAAAAAATCTATTTACCTCCTGCTGCTCTCCTGTGCCTCAGCTGTCCCGTGGTGGTCCCTGGCAGCCTCCTCTTCCTGTACCCTGTGGTCAATATGTTACAATGCAGTTCAGCGACATCTCGGCTAGTGATTGGCTGAGCGACAATGTGACATATGGAGCCCCAGCATTGGTCTTCTTCCCGATGCCAGTGCTCAATATGTCGTACTCATATAAAATCCAGTGCTCAGATACTGATGAATGGTATAGGGTGTAAAGAGAGGAATAATAAAACACATAATAAATAACTCACTCCCCCAACTCCTTTAACTATAAATTATGACACTCTCCCGGCAAATCTTTGAATTTGGGCTCCAGTTCACTTCAACTTTATACAGTGGGGCAAAAAAGTTTTTAGTCAGCTACCAATTGTGCAAGTTCTCCCACATAAAAAGATGAGAGAGGCCTGTAATTTTCATCATAGGTATACCTCAACTATGAGAGACATAATGAGAAAAAAAATCCATAAAATCACATTTAGCAAAATCTGTCCAGAGGAAAAGTTGCTGAGTTGCCTATAGCAACCAATCAGATCGCTTCTTTCATTTTTCACAGGCCTTTTCAAAAATGAAAGAAGCGATCTGATTGGTTGCTATGGGCAACTCAGCAACTTTTCCTCTAGACAGGTTTTGATAAATCTCCCCCATTGTCTGATTTTTAAAGAATTTATTTGCAAATTATGGTGGAAAATAAGTATTTGGTCAATAACAAAAGTTTATCTCAGTACTTTGTTATATACCCTTTGTTGGCAGTGACCGAGGTCCAATGTTTTCTGTAAGTCTTCACAAGGTTTTCACACACTGTTGCTGGTATTTTGGCCCATTCCTCCATGAAGATCTCCTCTAGAGCAGTGATGTTTTGGGGCTGTCACTGGGCAACATGGACTTTCAATTCCCTCCAAAGGTTTTCTATGAGGTTGAGATCTGGAGACTGGCTAGGCCACTCCAGGACATTGAAATGCTTTTTACGAAGCCACTCCATCATTGTCTGGGTGGTGTGTTTGGGATCATTGTCATGCTGAAAGACCCAGCCATGTTTCATCTTCAATGCTGATGGAAGGAGGTTTTCACTCAAAATCTCATGATACATGGCCCCTTTCATTCTTTCTTTTACCACGGATCAGTCATCCTGGTCCCTTGTCAGAAAAACAGCCCCAAAGCATGATGTTTCCACCCTAATGTTTCACAGTAGGGATGGTGCTCTTTAAATGCAACTCAGCATTCTTTCTCCTCCAAACACGACAAATTGAGTTTTCACCAAAAAATTCTACTTTGGTTTCATCTGACCATATGACATTCTCCCAATACTCTTCTGGATCATTCAAATGCTCTCTAGCCTGGACATGTACTGGTTTAAATCATGCAGTGCCAGACGCGTCCCCCTGCTTGAGTCCCTGGTGGCGTAGTGTGTTACTGATGGTAGCCTTTGTTACTTTGGTCCCAGCTCTCTGCAGGTCATTCATTAGGTCCCCCTCCCCTGTGTGGTTCTGGGATGTCTGGGTGAGATCTTGCGTGGAGCCCCAGATCGAGGGAGATTATCAGTGGTCTTGTATGACTTCCATTTTCTAATAATTTCTCCCACAGTTGATTTCTTCACACCAAGCTGCTTGCCTATTTCAGATTCAGGCTTCCCAGCCTGGTGCAGGTCTACGATTTTGTTCTTTGGCAACTCTTTTAAAGATAAATTCTGTGCTCAGAGTTCAGGGTCTACGCTTAAACTGCATTTAGACCTGCTGCAACATGGTCTGACATTTCAGCGTATTTTGGGCAAATGCGATTTGTCACATAAAAGTCGCACTTGATAAATTCAGCACCAATGCATTTTCCAATGCATTTCCGTCTAAAATAGACTTGCATACATCATGTTCTAAAAATCCTCTACAGCAAAAGTCGCAGAAAAGTCGCACATATTTAGACTGCGACTTTCTGTGCGACCAGTCTAAATCCTTTGATAAATCTCCCCCTTTGTCTTTATTGAGGTGCAGGCATATTCTCCTATAGCCAGACGCCAAGGGGAATGGCAAGGGGAATGCACCTTGCCGTTTCCCTTGGCGTCTGGCTATAGGAGAATATGCCTGCACCTCAATAAAGACAAAATCTTCACCTGCATAAAGACTCCGACTCGTAAGTGCTCCCTCATTTTCTGTTTCTCTTTTTGGCTTGCATTGCTTATCTGCTAGAGGTGGAAGCACAGAAGGGAGGAGGACGCTAGGTGTTATCGGGAGTCACCAACTGATTTGTGCACGTATCAACCCCATTAACCCTGATTATCGCAGCGGTGCCGACCGCTATATCTGTTCTCTACATACTATTAGGTTATATTCACACGTCGGAATGTCCGCATTGAGAATCTCTGTGCAGACATTTTGGACACTGCATGGCGCCAGCATAATTTGCCGGTGCTAGGACTGTACAGGAATGCGCCATTTCATAGACGGCTATGCATTCCCTGCGGACTCCGCCCAAAGAATGAATGTGCACACACGGAAAATGGAAACACCTGGCACGGAAATACTGCCGTAGGCACAGTGCAGCAGAATCCCTTTGAATAGCTGCAGCGGAATCTTTGTGCCGGATTCCAATGTGGAAATCGGGCACGGAAATTCTGACGTGTGAACATGGCCTTACATGCATTCTGCACAACCTTTGTGCAATGTTTGAGCCTATTATATTGCAGTGTTGACCACCATTGTATTATATCTAACAGGCCTCTTTCTGCTGCATTTCTTCTGCTCTGTTATATTCTATAACAGACAGTACCTGTATAATAGCTTTGACTGGTGTATACATTCCACCCATCACTTTTTGCTATTATTTAGCAATTCTGAGATTTAGAGATGTATTAAATATTTAAGCAATGTAGAAGTAAAACAGCACGTAGGGATAACTGAGAAGTAAAACTTGACCTGCATTGTTAATGCACAGCTGGATGTTGGGTGCTCAGAATGGGCACATATGTGGAATTCAGGACTGTAAGATGTTGGCCATACAGCTCAACTGAATAATGCCATTCTATTGTTTTAACTATACAGTTCCACATTCCTGTATATAGAAACATTTAAACTCCCACACAACTCCCACTAAACCCCAAGCCCTAAAATGTATTCAAAATCCAATCCATATCACCAAGCCAGACCCAAAAATAAATTTCTACTGCAGACCAGAATCTAAAAGATATTTGGAAGGCAGAACAGACCCCAACCAGACAGCTGACCAAATTTAACCCCTTAAGGACTCAGCCCATTTTGGCCTTAAGGACTCAGACAATTTAATTTTTACGTTTTCATTTTTTCCTCCTCGCCTTCTAAAAATCATAACTCTTTTATATTTTCATCTACAGACTAGTATGAGGGCTTGTTTTTTGTGCGACCAGTTGTCCTTTGTAATGACATAACTCATTATATCATAAAATGTATGGCGCAACCAAAAAACACTATTTTTGTGGGGAAATTAAAAAGAAAAACGAAATTTTGCTAATTTTGGAAGGTTTCGTTTTCACGCCGTACAATTTATGGTAAAAACGACATGTGTTCTTTATTCTTAGGGTCAATACGATTAAAATGATACCCAATATTACGTACTTTTCTATTATTGTTGCGCTTAAAAAAAATCACAAACTTTTTAACCAAATTAGTACGTTTATAATCCCTTTATTTTGATGACATCTAACTTTTTTATTTTTCCGTATAAGCGGCGGAATGGGGGCTCATTTTTTGCGCCATGATCTGTACTTTTTTTTGATACCACATTTGCATATAAAAAACTTTTAATCCATTTTTTATAATTTTTTTTTATATAAAATGTATTAAAAAAGTAGCAATTTTGGACTTTTTTTTTCCGTTCACGCGGTTCACCGTACGGGATCATTAACATTTCATTTTAATAGTTTGGACATTTACGCACGCGGCGATACCAAATATGTCTATCAAATTCATTTTTTACGCTTTTTGGGGGTAAAATAGGAAAAAAACGGACGTTTTACTTTTTTATTGGGGGAGGGGATTTTTCATTTTTTTTTTTTACTTTTACTTTTACATTTTTTTTACACTTGAATAGTCCCCATAGGGGACTATTCATAGCAATACCATGATTGCTAATACTGATCTGTTCTATGTATAGGACATAGAACAGATCAGTGTTTTCGGTGATCTTCTGCTCTGGTCTGCTCGATCTCAGACCAGAGCAGGAGACGCCGGGAGCCGGAAGGAGGAAGGTGAGGGGACCTCCGTGCGACGCTCTGAATGATCGGATCCCCGCAGCAGCGCTGCGGGCGATCCGATCATTCATTCAAATCGCGCACTGCCGCAGATGCCAGGATCTGTATTGATCCCGGCACCTGAGGGGTTAATGGCGGACGCCCGCGAGATCGCGGGCGTCGGCCATTGCCGGCGGGTCCCTGGCTGCGATTATGCACAGGACGTAAATGTACGTCCTGGTGCGTTAAGTACCACGCACCAGGACGTACATTTACGTCCTGCGTCCTTAAGGGGTTAAAGCTCAACTCTTCATACTAAACACTTGTCTTGTACACTAGACGTGACTGTACACAGGGACCTGAGGCAGCACCTACAGCAGAATGGACTAAGGAAAAATTAGTTATGCAAACAGCCGTGCCAACTGTTCTACTGGTCTTCTACACTATGGGGGAGATTTATCAAAACCTGTCCAGAAGAAAAGTAGCCCAGTTGCCCATAGCAACCAATCAGCTCGCTTCTTTCATTTTCAACAAGGCCTCTGCAAAATGAAAGAAGCGATCTGATTGGTTGCTATGGGCAACTCAGCCACTTTTCCTCTGGACAGGTTTTGATCACACATACAGGATCCTGCGCAGATTTGATGCGCAGGATTTGTAACTGCCGATTTGAAGCTGTGCTCAGTCATTTAGTTTACATTGAAATCTGCAGCAGAAAATCCTGCGCATCAAATCTGCGTACGTGTGAATATACCCTTAACCAGTAAGCCATCCCTTTAGGTGCATATCCCTTATGGTGTCTTTGTAAGGCACTGTATTCTTTGTTACAGACAATACTTCTAGAGAACAATGCCTCACTAATATGGTATGTGTTAAAACATGACTATTATGTTTTCTCTCACTGATTCAGACTAAAATAATTGGAGCAAATCCTACAAAAAACTCAGCCGCGGTAATGCTACCCATAAACATATATTTTGTTCGGGCCTTAAATTGTGTTTTAATTCTCCATACATTTTATGTTGAGGAGGTAAGGACTGTGCATTAGTACTTTATCCTCTATTCCAGTGGTAAGGACTGTGCAATAGGCACATTATCCTCTATACCAGTGGTCTCCAACCTGCGGACCTCCAGATGTTGCAAAACTGCAACTCCCAGCATGCCCGGACAGCCGTTGGCTGTCCGGGCATGCTGGGAGTTGTAGTTTTGCAACATCTGGAGGTCCGCAGGTTGAAGACCACTGCTCTATACCCTTATATATATCCCAGGAGAATTTTTTTTTTATCTAGCCAGCTGACCCTATCACTATCCTGTGGGTACTATTTTGTTGCCATGTTTTTTGTGCTTTTTATGTGATTTTATTTTGTCTCGTTACTCAATGTGACTTCATTAAAGGATACAGTATTTGATATGCATTAGAGTCTACCATTTTCCTGCAGGATATATATATAAAATAATTGGAGGCACACAGAGCTGTTTCTCATTCCTTCTGAACATGCCTGATTAAAAAATTGGGTATTAATGGGGTATGTCCCTACATATTTTGTTTGTAAGTGTACCATTCTATAGTTCTATAGACTTTACATTAAAGGGGTACTCTGGCCCTAAGACATCTTATCCCCTATCCAAAGGATAGGGGATAAGATGTCTGACCGCGGGGGCCCACTCCCATAGATTTGCATAGCGGGGGGCAGGGTGTGACATCACATGGGTGCGGATTCATGACGTCATGATACTCCGGCCCCGTGGTCGGCACCCGGCAGTTTATGGGCTGGCAGCCCGGCGTGCAGCTCAAAGAGGTGGGTTCCGAATGCAAGATTGCAGGGGTCCATTGGATAGGGGATAAGATGTCTTAGGGCCGGAGTACCCCTTTAAAGGCGTTATCCTGGAGTAGGAAAAGTAATAGTTTCCCCTGCTCCTGGTGTTCCAGATGTGGTATATGCTCCTACCTACCCCATCTCAAAAAGGTATACTTTCTAGATTGAGGTGGAACATTGCAAAGGGGGAAAAAGTCTCTTGTCCCTACGGCTATTGTCAATGTGTCTCTGTGCAAAGACAAAATACAGGGAAGTGTGACAAGGAAAAGCCGGGCTCTGTGCAGGCTCCTGGTTTGTCAATCAGCCTGCTATGTGGGCCGGGGGCGTGTCAAAGAGCCTCAGTGCACAGAGCAGCCAATTGTCAGCTTTGAGGAGTGAGGGTGGAAGCAACCTCATGAGATGGTGAACTGCTTGCAGTGTGATCAACATAAACCAGAGTATTAGAAGCCATAAGGATAAGGATGAAAACCAGGATTTATACATAGGAACAGGGATTTGTAACACGGCCATGTACATAGGCCCTCACCACTAGAGACAGTGTGCGGCTATAGTATTCTGTGGGCTCCATACTGCAAACCTGTGCAACATGAGTCCTAAGGCTACAAAATCTGCAGCAATTCAGGGTGCGAGGAACAAGCTGTATATAATGTAATCTATAATCTCAGGTCATTTCTGGTTTGGATTATCCAATTTCAGACTATTTGAAAGTGAGATAAAAAAAAAGGAATGAAACAGAATAAGAACTATTGCAGAGCTTTCTCTTTTGGACGATGAATGGTACAGAAATGGCTCCAAACTCTTGGAATGTTATCTAGAGATCCTGTAATTGTAAATGGCAGTAAAATGTTCTCGTGAGGTATACGCGAGACTGCTGAATGTATGCAGCAGAGAGCCATTGTGTGGATGTAATATTAACATGAAAACAGGATGTTTATGGTTTTAGAGCCGCCTGGAGCCTGATGTCTAAATCAGAAACAGCAAAGCTTTATTAAAGAGAACACAAGGGTAGTACGGACGAAAATCTACAACTTCATTTTGTGAAACGGGCCTTAGCCTTGTGCAGACAGGAGCAGTCAGGCGTCACCTTGGGCTGTCCTAAAATCCTCTAAATCAAGAAGCATAATCCGTTTTTCCTCTTTCTTTAGTCCATAATTGAAGCACTTTATTATTCTCGAACAAGGCAAATGCTTTTACATCCACATAGCTATAAAATTTGATCATGATTGAAGAACATTTCTTAAGTTATAACAGCTTATCCATAGAAATAAGAGATATAGAACGTTCCTGCTGATCCGTGAATGTCACAGTCTTCGTGCCCAAGTGTGTCGATTGTTAAGATATAAAAGGGTACTCCCATCCTAAACATCTTATCCCCTATCCAAAGGATAGGGGATAAGATGTCTGACCATGGGGGTCCCGCTGCTGGGGACCCCCGCGATGCGGGGGTCCCCAGCGGCGGGACCCCCATGGTCAGACATCTTATCCCATATCCTTTGGATAGGGGATAAGATGTCTAGGGTGGGAGTACCCCTTTAAGTGTCTGTTGCCCAGTGCTTTTGGGCTCAAGTCAGTGCGTGGGATAGCCTGCTCAGCCAATCAGTGGCCTCAGTGGTGTCTCAACTCAGCGTAGCAGGCAATTCCTTATGCTGACCTCCACCCAAGGACCTCTGCAGCCCAGAAGGTTTTTTTTTGTTTTGTTTCCTTAGCACCTGTCTTGCAGATTTTCCATGGTGAAAAAAAATCGACCACAGTAATTAAAATGCCGGACTTTGTCGAAAGACTTTGCCGCTAATTACTCACCAGTAATTCTGAGAAGGGACTCCACTAATAGGGACAGGAAACCTATAGGATAGAAGCAAGTGCCCTCCTCTTCATCCTCAGTAAATTTTCGAGATCAAAAGAGCCTTCCTTACTGATTAGCTTGTACATATATATAATGCATAACAGAACATGAGAACTTATACCAAACAGAATTAATGGCGAGTAAATACCGGCCAAAGGGTAAAGAAGAAGAATTCCGAAAGCCCACCCTGTAGTAATGGCAAAAGGTATGCTTGCATTCACTTCCAGACTGGGAAGAGAGAGGGGCTGTTTGGCAACTATAAAACCAAGTATATCCAGCGATTGTGTGTCAGTATACAAGAGTGTGACGTATACAAGTGAGTGTAATTATAAAAGTGAGAGGGACTTAAAGGGTAGCCCCACCATCCTATTTTTTATTTTTTTTGCTAGCCCGTTTACACCCCCCCCACCCCCACTACGGCACTAGCCCGTTCCCTCCTCCCCCCCCCGCCCCGCATACCCCGCTCCCTCATTACACTTGCAGTTACTGCAGAGTCCGGCAGCGGGCGTGTAGGGACAGCGGCAGCAAGGAGGCGGCGGCGATGTGCGGGAGGAGTGGCCGGAGAGCCAATGCGCTCGCTCCCGCCTGTCTGATTGACAGGCAGGGAGCGAGTGCAGCCTAACTGAAAAAGGACTGATTGCCACTCCAAAATCAGTCCTTTTTCAGTGGCCGGTTTTTAAATGTAAATTAAACCTTTTTAATGAAAAAAAAAAATAATAAAAGTATATTAGAGATATATTGTAGTACATAATAGTGTTGCTCGCGAATATTCGCAATTCGAATATTATTCGCGAATATCGCATATTCGCGAATTCGCGAATTTCGCGAATATAGCGCTATATATTCGTAATTACGAATATTCGTTTTTTTTTTGTTTTTTTTTTGTTTTTTTTTTCACAGTACACATCACAGTGATGACCCCTCTCTGCTTCCAGCTTGTATGGTGTAAAGAAGGCTGTAATACTACTGTGTGAGACTGGCGTGCGAAAATTCGCATATGCGAAAATTAGGATATGCTATTTTCGCGTATGCGAATTTCCACATATGTTAATTTTCGCATGCGCGTATTTTCGCATACGCGAAAATAAAACGAGAATATAACGAATATGCGAATATTCGCGAATATATGACGAATATTCGTCCATATATTCGCGAATATTCGCGAATTCGAATATGGCCTGTGCCGCTCAACACTAGTACATAAGTACTACAACATATCAAAAAATAAAGTTGGTGACAGTGCCCATTTATAATTTAAGGGACTTTAAATTCAGGGAGTTTAATTGAAATATTTGATTGTTTTTTTTTTTTGTTTTTTTTTCTGTTAATACTTGCAATCCCCAAAACTAGTATGGCCTCCATGTTGGAAAATGCAGTCCAGTGCACATCTTGCGCAATGTATGCAATCCTTGAACAGCAGTTTGAGGGTGCATATTGTTGTGTGAGATGTGTGCGAGTTACTCATTTGGAAGCCCAGATCCTGGATCTAGATGAGCGACTGGCAACACTGAGAAGTATTGACAACTTGGAGAAGAGTCTCCTACTCACTGAGCAAGTACTCTCGGGGGTAGAGGTGGGGGAGGATAGTGGGACGGAGGTGCAGGACAGTCAGGCAGCTAGCTGGGTTACAGTTAGAAAACGGGGTAGAGGGAAAAGTGTCAGGGAGGCTAGTCCTAATCTGGCACACCCCAACAAGTTTCCCGGTTGGCAGATGAGGGGGATGCCATTTCAGAGCTAGCAGTACTGCAGGAAGATACTGCCTCTGACCACCAGTCCCATTACAGGCCTCTCTCATCTTTTTAAATGGGAGAACTTGCACAAATGGTGGCTGACTAAATACTTTTTTGCCCCACTGTTGTGACCCGAGAAGATTGCATAGATAACTTATGCAATGGCTCCAATTGTGCCTTAAATTTATTTAAAATTTAAGTTGTGTACAATTTTTCTTAATTTAACATCTCCCTAGAAACCATAAACCCAAATATTTGAAAGTGGAGACAAAGTTAAGATGTATTCGGGCCAAACCTTCACACAAACCTTGATCAAAAATTGGCCAAGTAACTGATTTAGACCAATACATTTTTTGGCCAGAAAAGACTCCAAATTCCTCAATAGCTGAAATGTGTTTGCTTATAGTACAATATGTTCTCCTTATTTACCATGGCTAAGTCACCTAATCCAAGTATGAGTCCTTATAGTGGCAGTTAGTTGGGTATATGGCCAGGGTAGTAGGAGTGACTGGGATATCCCTTCCTAGTACCTCTACCCAACAGGAGGGGATCTGTTAGCATATCAATTACCCTTATCCTTGCACCAGGGGATATATAGAGAAGTTTAATCCACTTAAAGGGGTACTCCGCTGCTCAGCGCTTGGAACAAACTGTTCCGAACACTGGAGCCACTCTTATAGACTTGCATTGGGGGGCTATGGCATCACGAGCTCCCGGCTCCAGCGTTCAGAACAGTTTGTTCCAAACGCTGAGCAGCGGAGTACTCCCTTAAGATATATGGATTCAAATATCATTTTGGACAACACCGCCCACATATAAGCATATTAGGTACAGTCATGAAATCACTGGAGTTAGCAGGGTTTTTTGTTGTTCTTTTTTTGTCTGTAATTCTGGTGCACGACACATGCAACACAAAAAGTCTACTCTGAAAAGTCTTAGTAAATGGGGGGCAGTGTGTTCTGTCAGTGGAGACGCTTTGGTATCTAGAGTGCCTATACAGATCTAAACAGTAGGGTAATGTTAGCACAGTCTATTTGCAGAGTAGCTTCTTTATTCATAGTAGATACATTCGGATCAATAAAAAAGTAGTTAGGAAGGTGGACATAGCCTCTGCGTGCAATCCAATGTTTATCCTGAATTACTCTACTAACATATACAATGATCATCTTTGTATCTTGTGTCACAGTTGGTTCACATGGATGTAGCAGAGCTGCAGATTCATTAACCATATAATAACTTAGGACACAGTTTCCCAACCAGGGTGCCTCCAGATGTTGCAAAACTACAACTCCCAGCATGCCACAATTTCAATAAACATCAACCTATAAAATAACAATGATACATTAAAAGGGGTGTTCCTACCTCTGATAAACATGGCTCCTGGGCCCCTAATAGTGTAGCTCATGGGGCTATGCCATTTACACAGTTTCCACTAAAATCAGTAGGAGTTACACAAAGTGTGTAAGGCTGGGTTCACATCACGTTTTCTCCCATACGGGAGGGGGGAGCTAATACCTTGCGCTCCCGTATGTAATTCATTTCAATGAACCGGCCGGAGTGAAACGTTTGGTCCGGTCGGCTCATTTTATGCGCTTTCACAACCGGACCTAAAACAGTGGTTGACCACAGTATTAGGTCCGGGGGAAAAGCGCATACGGGGCATAAATGAGCCGACCGGACCGAACGTTTCCCTCCGGCCGGTTCTTTGAAATGAATTACATATGGGAGCCCCCTGCCGTATGTGCTCCCGTATGGGAGAAAACGTGATGTGAACTCAGCCCTAAGACAGCTGGATCGGCTGTTTTCGGCTACCTGACCATCTCCAGTGGCCACAAATAGGCCAGAGGTGGTCAGATAGTCCTTCAAACTCAAGATGGATGAGGGGATCCCACAGATAGGACCTGATCCCACAGGTAGGACCTTTTATTAAGACACATCCCGTGGATATGCCATAAAGGTGCCAAATGGGAATAACCTTTAAGGGTATGTTCACACATATAGGATCTGCTGCATATTTTGTACAGCTGATTATGCTTCCTATTAACTTCAATGTTTAGCAAAATAGCTGCAGAAAATATACAGCAGATCCTGTACGTGTGAGCGTACCCTAAACTCCTTGGGGACGGAGCCCATTATAACCCTAAGGACGGGAGCATTTTTTGCAATTCTGACCACTGTCACTTTAAGCATTAATAACTCTGGGATGCTTTTACTTTTCATTCTGATTCCGAGATTGTTTTTTCGTGACATATTCTACTTTATGATAGTGATAAATTTTTGTCGATACTTGCATCATTTCTTGGTGAAAAATTCCAAAATTTGATGAAAAAATTGAAAATTTTACATTTTTCTAACTTTGAAGCTCTCTGCTTGTAAGGAAAATAAACATTCTAAATAAATAATATTTTGATTCACATGTACAATATGTCTACTTTATGTTTGCATCATAAAGTTGACACATTTTTACTTTTGGAAAACATCAGAGGGTTTAAAAGTTCAGAAGCAATTTTCCACAAAATTTTCAAAATTGGAATTTTTTAGGGGCCAGTTCAGTTTTGAAGTGGATTTGAAGGGCCTTCATATTAGAAACACCCCATAAATTACCCCATTATAAAAATTTCACCCCTCAAAGTATTCAAAATGACATTCAGTAAGTTTGTTAACCCTTTAGGTGTTTCACAGGAATAGCAGCAAATTGAAGGAGAAAATTCAAAATCTTAATTTTTTACACTCGCATGTTCTTGTAGACCCAGTTTTAGAAATTTTACAAGGGGTAAAAGGAGAAAAAGCCCCCCAAAATTTGTAACCCAATTTCTCTCGAGTATGGAAATACCTCATATGTGTATGTCAAGTGTTCGGCGGGCGCAGTAGAGGGCTCAGAAGGGAAGGAGCGACAATGGGATTTTGGAGAGTGAGTTTTGCTGAAATGGTTTTCGGGGGCATGTCGCATTTAGGAAGCCCCTATGGTGCCAGAACAGCAAAAAAAAAAACAACACATGGCATACTATTTTGGAAACTACACCCCTCAAGGCACGTAACAAGGGGTCCGGTGAGCCTTAACACCCCACAGGTGTTTGACGACTTTTCGTTAAATTCGGATGTGTAAATTAAAAAAAAAATTTTTCACTAAAGTGCAGGTTTTTTACCATTTCTACGAAGGGTAATGGGAGAAAAATCCCCCCAAAATTTGTAACACAATTTCTCCCGAGTACGGAGATACCCCATATGTGGCCCTAAACTGTTGCCTTGAAATACGACAGGGCTCTGAAGTGAGAGAGCGCCATGCACATTTGAGGCCTGAATAAGGAATTTGCAGTAGGGGTGGACCCGGTTACAAGGATGGGGCTTGTCTCCACCAAAACCCTACAGCAGTGTCTCCCATAGGGTGCCTCCAGCTGCTGCAAGACTCCCAGCCTGCCAGGACAGTCTATGACGACGTGTAAGGGGGTGTATGTGTAGTGTTTTGCTTTTTATTATTTGGTAGTGTAGTGTTTTTAGGGTACATTCACACAGGCAGGGGTTCACAGTAAGTTTCCTTTAAGGAAACCCACTGTAAACCCGCCCGTGTGAATGTACCCTGTACATTCACATGGGGGGGTGGGGGTGCCCCAAGGGGGGGGGCACCCCATACCTTCAGCTGTGGCAAAATGACAACTCCCAGAATGCACTGACAGACCGTACATGCTGGGAGTTGTAGTTTTACAACAGCTGTAGGCACACTGGTGGGGAACCACTGAGTTAGAAAACAGACTCTAGCTCAGTGATTCCAACCCCTGTGCCTCCAGCTGCTGTAAGACTACAACTCCCAGCATGTACGGTCTGTCAGTGCACTCTGGGAGTTGTAGTTTTGCAACAGCTGGAGGCACACGGGTTGGAATCACTGAGTTAGGAAACAGACTCTAGCTCAGTGTTTCCCAACCAGTGTGCCTACAGCTGTTGCAAAACTACAATTCCCAGCATACCCGTACAGTCAGGGATGCTGGGCGTGTAGTTCTGCAATATCTGGCCCTTCAGATGTTGCAGAACTACAACTCCCAGCATGCCTGGACAGTCTGGGCATGCTAGGAGTTGTAATTATGCAACAACTGGGGAAGAACAGTGGCTTCCAAACTGTAGCCCTCCAGATGTTGCAAAACTACAACTCCAAGCATGCCCAGACTGTCCAGGCATGCTGGGAGTTGCAGTTCTGCAACATCTGAAGGGCCAGATATTGCAGAACTACACGCCCAGCATCCCTGACTGTCTGGGCATGCTGGGAGTTGTAGTTTTGCAACATCTGGAGGGCTACAGTTTGGAGACCACCATATAGTGGTCTCCAAACTGTGCCACTTCAGATGTTGCAAAACTACAACTCCCAGCATGCCCAGACAGTCAGTGCATGCTGGGAGTTGCAGTTTTGCAACATCTGGAGGACCACAGTTTAGAGACCACTACACAGTGGTCTCCAAACTGTGACCCTCCAGATGTTGCAAAACTACAACTCCCAGCATGCCCAGACAGCCTTTGGCTGTGTGGGCATGCTGGGAGTTGTAGTTTTGAAGCTTTTAGAAGGCCACAGTGAAGATCACTTATCGCGATCTTCACTGCAGCCTTCTCAGCCGCACTTTCCGGCCACCGCTCCTCCTACTCGCGCCGCTTGTTCCTGAGCCGCCTCCGCCGCTACCTCCGGTCCGGGTAAGCCGGGCCATGCCCTCCCCCTCGCCGCCTGTTTTCCCCCCGCTCTGTACCGACTTCGATCAGTGCACAGAGCGGGGGGAAATTAACTCTAACCCCCCCCCGCCCCCCTCCTGCCATTGGTGGTCAGCCTGACTGACCAATGGCAGGGAATAGGAGGGGGTGGCAACACTGCCACCTCGCTCCTATGCTTTAGGCTGGTCGGAGCTGTCTCTGACAGCTCCGATCAGTCTTATTTTCCGGGAGATCGGGTCACCAGTGACCCGATTTGCCCGGATCGTGGCAAATCGCAGGTCTGAATTGACCTGCGATTTGTTGCGATCGCCGATATGGGGGGGTCTCAGGACCCCCCTAGGCATTGCCACGGGATGCCTGCTGATAGATATCAGCAGGCATCCCGGTCCAATCACCGCCCGGCGAGCGGCAGTGATCGGAAATGCCGGTATGGATACGCCCTCCATCCTTAAGTGACGGGACGCGAGGGCGTATGCATACGCCCTTCGTCCCCAAGGAGTTAAAGGGGTACTCCACTTGAAAACATAATTTTTTTTAAATCAACTGGTGCCAGAAAGTTAAACATATTTGTAAATTAGGAAAATATATGTATATACCAGTCCTCAAGAACACTAGGGATGTGTAGAATAAAGAGGAAAGAAAATAGTGGATCTAATAAGGATTTATTAATATATGTATATGTGTAAGTAAATGCAAATAAATCACCAATCACTCTGCAGGGCCCTTGCAGGAATGAATTGGTAAATAATCAATATATAAATAAAAATGCAAATGAAAATGCAGATAAAAATAATATAGCAGAAATGCACCAATGTCCACTACGGTGGTTAGCAACGTGTCTCTTTTGGTTAGTAGTCACTCTTGGTCACAGTTAAGTCCAAGGATATCCAATTAAAAGAGTCACAGTTCAGTAATCAACTCCTATGATACTGTAGCCAAATATAGCAATAGTGGCGATAATAGCAGCAGTTGTAGCAATTATGGCAATAGTTTGTAGAGTATCGGTGCACAGCACCACTCACCCTCCTTCTCGGCTGTTAGCGATCCCGGCAAGCAATGATGTTCACAGGTAGCAATTTCGGCAGACCGCGATGTCCTCTAGGTGATAAAAGCTGTTTGTATTGCCGGTCTGGATCGTAGCCTAGGTGAGTGGTTCTCCGGTAGGCTGTAAGTATCCTGGGCTGGCACAGGGAGGCGTTCGGCCTAGGGAGAACGTGTCCAGGAACTCTGCCGTCCGGGGCTGTGAATGGAGATCTGGGAGCAGCTGCGTGTCTGAATGATGCGCTAGCTGCGCGCGTGTTGCAGTGGTCCCAGTTCTGTGATCATCCAGCAGTTGCTAGCCAAAATGTGTGGATATAGTCTCTTTAGAAGTGGTATAAGGTGCTTTTGCAAGTCAGACGCGTTTCAAGGCCTGCGGGCCTTTTCTTCAGTGACAGTAAGGTATGTAGGCCCAGTGGTAGGGTCTGTATTTATAAGGTCTACAATTAATGATGTCATGTTAAATGAGGGTGGCTACTAAAACATGGAGCCTGACTAGTTCAGGTTGGATGTAAAATCAGAGATGAATCCAATAGAGTAAGTGAAAGGGAAAAATAAAAGAGAAATAAAGAGAGAAAAGAGGGTGAAAATGAACAATGTATGAATTTATGAGTGTATATAAATACCTATATAGGTAAGATATAAATAGAGATATAGAATGAATGTGAGTACAAAATGTGAAAATATGATGAAAATAGCGTGAATCAACATTTATGAGAGGATAAAAATATCGCAGTATGAATGTAGTGTGGACACAGACATATAATATGAATATGAAAAAATTAATAAAAAATAAAATAAAAAAAATAAATAAATAAAAAAATAAATATATTAAATAAATAAAAAAAAAAAAAAAAAATACCACTTCTAAAGAGACTATAGCCACACATTTTGGCTAGCAACTGCTGGATGATCACAGAACTGGGACCACTGCAACACGCGCGCAGCTAGCGCATCATTCAGACACGCAGCTGCTCCCAGATCTCCATTTACAGCCCCGGACGGCAGAGTTCCTGGACACGTTCTCCCTAGGCCGGACGCCTCCCTGTGCCAGCCCAGGATACTTACAGCCTACCGGAGAACCACTCACCTAGGCTACGATCCAGACCGGCAATACAAACAGCTTTTATCACCTACAGGACATCGCGGTCTGCCGAAATCGCTACCTGTGAATATCATTGCTTGCCGGGATCGCTAACAGCCGAGAAGGAGGGTGAGTGGTGCTGTGCACCGATACTCTACAAACTATTGCCATAATTGCTACAACTGTTGCTATTATCGCCACTATTGCTATATTTGGCTACAGTATCCTAGGAGTTGATTACTGAACTGTGACTCTTTTAATTGGATATCCTTGGACTTAACTGTGACCAAGAGTGACTACTAACCAAAAGAGACACGTTGCTAACAACCGTAGTGGACATTGGTGCATCTCTGCTATATTATTTTTATCTGCATTTTCATTTGCATTTTTATTTATATATTGATTATTTACCAATTCATTCCTGCAAGGGCCCTGCAGAGTGATTGGTGATATATTTGCATTTACTTACACATATACATATATTAATAAATCCTTATTAGATCCACTATTTTCTTTCCTCTTTATTCTACACATCCCTAGTGTTCTTGAGGACTGGTATATACATATATTTTCCCATTTTTTGACTAGGCCTGATTGGGTGAAGGCATCACCTTTAACCTCGAACACTCTCCTTACCTTTATCTTTAAGTGAGCTACACATCCTATTGTCCATATTTGTAAATTACTTCCTTTAAAAAATCTTAATCCTCCCAGTACTTATCAGCTGCTATTTGCTCCACAGGAAGTTCTTTTCTTTTTGAATTTCCTTTCTGTCTGACCACAGTGCTCTCTGCTGACCCCTCTGTCCATTTTAGGAATTGTCCAGAGTAGAAGAAAATCCCCATAGCAAACCTCTTCTGCTCTGGACATTTCCCAAAATGGACAGAGGTGTCAGCAGAGAGCACTGTGGTCAGACAGAAAGGAAATTTAAAAAGAAAAGAACTTCCTGTGGAGCATATAGCAGATGATAAGTACTGTAAGGATTATGATTTTTTAATAGAAGTACTTTACAAATATGTTTAACTTTCTGGCACCAGTTGATTAAAAAAAAAAATTCCAGTGGAGTACCCCTTTAAAGGGATTTTACAGGATTACAGTAGCGTGTCTGCTTTCAATCAAAAATAGCACCTCACCAGTCCACAGGTTGGGTGTGGTATTGCTGCCCAGTCCCATTTTTTTATTTATAACTGCGCCAAGCTGTAAGACCAAACAGAACCCATCTAGAACAGTGGTGCTGCTCCTGTAAGAAAGCAGCCATGTTTTTCTAATGTTGTAGAACACTTATAAGATTAAAACCTACCTGTTCTTTTTAGCATATTTTCCAGATCCTGTGATTATTACTTTTCCACATGAAATCTGAACAGTAGGGAAAGTAATTTCCTATAACTGGGAAACACTTTGAAATGTGTTATTCAGTCATATTAAAGCTTTAGCAACTTGTAAAATAAATATCCCATTGCCATTATCCTTTTTGTATATAGCGCCATTGTATGACTGGAACACTCTTCTATTTGTTTACTTGTTTTGTTGATAAAATTTTCGCATATAATGCAGTTGTTTGTAAACTTGCATAATGCCCCAACTCTATAGACAGTGAAACTCAGTGTTCAGATGGCATAATTGTTGGCAGACAAAACATTTTGACCAAGTACCAGGCAGATGGGTCTCACAATGAGAGAGTAAGCTTTACTAATGTTGTAATTTCACTCATATCTAACTTACAGGGAAACTAACAGGCTGTTCACCTGCACTTAAAGCGTACCTCTCTGATCCTACAACAAAAAAAGGAATGTTATATGTTACTCAGTACTTTATCCTGATCATGTACTTGTCATTTTTATGTCTCTATCACTTATATTTCACACACAAAAAAAATAGCATATTACAGCTGCTCAATGTCTTTTCCATCTTGTCAAAGGAAGGGGCCATGTCCTTCTCTTGCCTGCACCTTTATGGCTCCTCCCACTCCCTCACTCTGCCTACTCACTACTCTTGGGAGGGAACTTGGCAGCCCTGCTCTGTAACCTTTTCCTTCCTGGTTTTATGCTGTACACACATACACACACACATACACACACACACACAATGATTATTGGAGATTGCCTGTACTCTACCACCAAAGACAATATGGTAAGTGTATAACTTACATCTTCCTAAATTCGTGTAAAGGTTTAGTGCTAAAAGTACAGTGATTTTATATGCGTACATTTTCTGTTGCTATGTCATTCATGTATATCATCCTTTGCCAGTCCTGTAATGCTGGGACTTGTAGTTTTTGATTAGTTGGAGGTACAGTCAGTCCCAACCTCCATGAGTAAAACAGTGTCCCCTGCATCTACAAATTCCCGACTGTGAAGTGGCTGTTGGGGCTGGTGTCACTTGACACGCGCAGGCACATCAGTCTACTGCCTCTGCCCCGCCCACTCACAGGAGAGAAACTTAACAAGCCTGAGCAGAGGGGCGCCAATCAGGCCAATCGAGGACCCACCTCACAGCCTCTGCTCTGACCTGCAGCCACCGTCAGTGCTCCAAGACATGTGGATTCCTGTTCCACCCTTGTTCCAGTTTGGAGATGAGGTCCCATATCGTGTTTGACAGCAGCAACAAAACCTTCAGTGTCTGCATGTGCCTCCACTACTCTGCAGACCATGCCCAGTCCATAGTCTCACTGCCCTGGCCTATACTTCTGTACTACATATGTGCTCCTCTACCTCTTCCCCTGTGATCTCTTCCCCTGTGATTTCCATCTCTGGAGTCAGTTCATTTGCATAATGTATTCACTGCACTTCCTGTTCTGGGGCTGCTCCAGCACTCAGGCTCCTCAGTGTGTGACTCCCCCGCGGTGCTGTGATCCCCCTCTGTATTACACACATCCCCCTATACCTGGACCCCATATATGCAGAGATGATCAGCAGCTGCTTCTGGCTGGGCCTGGTACCACAGGGAGCTGTGTGTAGAGGATGCAGCAACACCTCCCCTGCATGCTCCACCCTGTGTGAGAGGAAGCAGCATGAGGAAGTCCTGTCACACTGTAACAGGTCTGCAGCTACATGGGCGAGTGTTCAAAGATGGGAAAGGGTGGTCATGTGTTAAGAGAATCCATTGAAATGGCCCAGTCTCTGATCCCCCTCTACCATTTCAATGCTCCTCTGATTCCTTCTGCCATTTTAGTCCCCGCCTCTGATCCCTCCCTCTGCCATTTCAATCCTCCCCCTCTGCCCCCCCTATGCCATTTAAATCCCACCTCTGATCCCCTGTGTCATTTCAATCCCCCCCCTCTGATCCCCCTTTGCCATTTCAATCCTCTCCCTCTCATCTCACCATGCCATTTTAATCTTCCACCTCTGATTGCCCTGAGCCATTTCAATCCTGCCTCTAATCTACCCTGTGCCACTTCAATCAACCCCCCGCCCTCCCCCCATCCTACCTGTGCCATTTCAATGCCCCTCATATGTATTGTATCTCTTATTTCACTTCTGGTGATGTTGCAACCCTAATGTGCACAGTGCCATCATTTGTACACCATGTTGTCTGTACTGTGACATCACGGTGCTTGAACATGTAATGTGACATCACTGTTTGCATTCATTATTCCTGTACTGTGATGTCACTGTGTGTATTAATTCTGTACTGTACTATGATGTCACTGTGCATATTACCCTTGAACTGTGACTCACTATGCAGGGTTAATACACACAGTGATGTCACAGCATAGGGATAATACACACAGTGATGTCACATTACATGTTCAAGCACCGTGATGTCACAGTACAGACAACATGGTGTACAAATGATGGCACTGTGCACATTAGGGTTGCAACATCACCAGAAGTGAAATAAGAGATACAATACATATGAGGGGCATTGAAATGGCACAGGTAGGATGGGGGGAGGGCGGGGGGTTGATTGAAGTGGCACAGGGTAGATTAGAGGCAGGATTGAAATGGCTCAGGGCAATCAACCCCCCGCCCTCCCCCCATCCTACCTGTGCCATTTCAATGCCCCTCATATGTATTGTATCTCTTATTTCACTTCTGGTGATGTTGCAACCCTAATGTGCACAGTGCCATCATTTGTACACCATGTTGTCTGTACTGTGACATCACGGTGCTTGAACATGTAATGTGACATCACTGTGTGCATTCATTATTCCTGTACTGTGATGTCACTGTGTGTATTAATTCTGTACTGTACTATGATGTCACTGTGCATATTACCCTTGAACTGTGACTCACTATGCAGGGTTAATACACACAGTGATGTCACAGCATAGGGATAATACACACAGTGATGTCACAGTACAGGGATAATACACACAGTGATGTCACAGTACAGGGATAATACACACAGTGATGTCACAGTACAGGGATAATACACATAGTGATGTCACAGTACAGGGATAATACACACAGTGATGTCACAGTACAAGATAATACACAGTGATGTCACAGTACAAGATAATACACAGTGATGTCACAGTACAGGGATAATACACACAGGGATGTCACAGTACAGGGATAATACACACAGTGATGTCACAGTACAGGATAATACACACAGTGATGTCACAGTACAGGATAATACACACAGTGATGTCACAGTACAGAGATAATACACAGTGATGTCACAGTACAGGGATAATACACAGGGATGTCACAGTACAGGGATAATAAACACAGTGATGTCACAGTACAGGATAATACACACAGTGATGTCACAGTAAAGAGATAATACACAGTGATGTCACAGTACAGGGATAATACACACAGTGACGTCACAGTACAGGGTAATACACAGTGATGTCACAGTACAGGGATAATACACACAGTGATGTCACAGTACAAGATAATACACAGTGATGTCACAGTACAGGGATAATACACACAGTGATGTCACAGTACAGGATAATACACACAGTGATGTCACAGTACAGGATAATACACACAGTGATGTCACAGTACAGAGATAATACACAGTGATGTCACAGTACAGGGATAATACACAGGGATGTCACAGTACAGGGATAATAAACACAGTGATGTCACAGTAAAGAGATAATACACAGTGATGTCACAGTACAGGGATAATACACACAGTGACGTCACAGTACAGGATAATACACACAGTGATGTCAGGAACGATCAGGAAGGCATCATCAGTGACATGCTGGATGTAACTGTAATCACTAAGGGTGCATTCACACTACGATTGTGTGATATGGTTGCTGGACCCGGCAGGGAAAGGTAAAAACTGGACGCTGCTGTATCCCCGCCAAACCTGCACCACATCCCATTTATTTTCAATGAGCTGGCAGGAGTCAGACTGGGTTCACACTACATTTCTACCAATACGGGACCGTACACGGCTGAGGGAGCTAAAACCGGGTGCTCCCGTATCCCAGCCGTATGTGGCCTGTATGTAATGTATTTCAATGAGCCGACTGGAGTGAAACGCTGACTCTGGTCTGCTCATTTTTGCCCCGTATGTGGTTTTCCCACGGACCTAAAACTGCATTGAAAAACATTACATACGGGCCTCATACGTCTGGGATCGCCCGATTTTAGCTCCCCCCAGCAGTATACAGTCCCATGTTGGTAAAAATGTAATGTGAACCCAGCCTCCGATAGCATCACCATATCAGTTTTATTGCTGGACTAAAAACCGTGGCAGACCACAGTTTTCAGTCTGGCATCAAAACCAGATACGGCGCAAAAATGAGCCGACTGGAGTCACTATCTGACTCTGGCCAGCTCATTTGAAGGAGTGCTCTAGTGCAAACTATAACCTTGGCCAGTGATAGCTTGAGTGCCGTGTGACGATCCGTGTACACGGAAGAAGGAAGAAGACCGGACCAGAGGACCGATCAGCTGTAGCGACGCTCCGGGGAACGGAGGAAGTTGAGTGAAAATTTGTTTAAATTTTTTTTTTGCCCGTGCACAATGGAGGAGGAATAGTCTGCACTAGACTACTCCTTTAAATGAATGGGATATCGCGCATGTCCGGCGGGGATACAGCAGGAGCCATTTTTTTTTTTTTATTTCCTCGCCGGATCTGGCAAATGTATCACACAATCGTGGTATAACTGTAGCCTTATATGGTCTGCAGATCGCTTATGTATAGCTGGTATCTACAACTATATGGTCAGTGTATGTGGGAATACTGGTCTTTGTTACTGTATAAAATTTACTATACAGTCAGTCATTAGTCAGTCGTAATGGTAGTCGTGGTTATCGTGTGGCAATAATATTTGTTTCTCACAGGTAACACACTCAACTAGCAGTTTTATTTCATTTTGTCTGAAAGAGCTAACTTTTTTTCATACTGGTATTATTGGTCTCATGGTCTCCGTATACAGTTACAGTATAATGGTGATGTGTATGGTGATATTTCCTTTTTGTATACCGGTTAGAGATGAGTGAAGTTACAGGGATTCGATTATCACGAACTTCTCGGCTCAGCGTTTGATGACTTTAGCCTGCATAAATTAGTTCAGCTCTGGATGCTATGGAAAAGGTGGATATAGTCCTAGGAGAGAGTCTCCTCGGACTGTATCCACCTTTTCCAGCCCACCGGAGCACCTGAAAGGTGAACTCATTTATGCAGGCTAAAGTCATCAAACGCCGAGCCGAGAAGTTTGTGACGAATCAAATCCCTGTAACTTCGCTCATCTCTAATACCGGTATCATTGGTAAAATTGGTTTTATCAATGATGGTAGTATGATGGTAGTATGTATAGTGATAATATTCCTCCTTCTATACTGGTATTATTGGTAATTTTGGTCTCAGTGTACTGGATTTGGTCACAGTATAAAGGTAAGGCTGGGTTCACACCACGTTTTTGCCATACTGTTTTCAGTTTTTCTAAAGAAAAAAAACGGATGGAACTGTATAGGAAAAACTAAACAGTATGCGTTTTTAAACCATATACTGTTTTTAAAAGTACATACGGTTCCGTCCGTTTTTATTTAAAAAAAAAAAAAAAAACATACCATATATGCCCGTGTATAAGACGACTGGGCGTATAAGACGACCCCCAAATTTTACAGTTGAAATATATAGTTTGGGATATACTCGCCATATAAGACTACCCCTCCTACAGCGATGTACGGTACCTTGTATTTTCCCCCACATTAGGTAGGCAGCATGTTCCCCCACATTAGGTAGGAAGTATAGTTCCCCCCACATTAAGCTGTTAGTTCCCCCACATTAGGTTGCCAGCTCCCCCACATTAGGTTGCCAGCTCCCCCACATTAGGTCGGCAGCTCCCCCACATTATCGGCAGCTCCCCCACATTAGGTCGGCAGCTCCCCCACAATAGTAGGCGGCTCCCCCACATTAGGTCGGGAGCTACCCCACATTAGTAGGCAGCTCCCCCACATTAGTAGGCAGCTCCCCCACATTAGTAGGCAATTCCCCCACATTAGGTCAGCATTTCCCCACATTAGGTCAGCATTTCCCCTCATTAGGTCAGCATTTCCCCCACATTTGTAGGCAGCTCCCCCCACATTTGTAGGCAGCTTTCCCCACATTTGTAGGCAGCTCCCCCCACATTTGTAGGCAGCTCCTCACACATTTGTAGGCAGCTCCCCCCACATTTGTAGGCAGCTCTCCTCCTGCGGTCCTCGGCACGCGTCCTCCTGCGGTCTTCCTGGTCCTGCGCTCCTCTGCCTCTACGGTTGTACGCACAGGAAGTCACTGACGTCCCCGTACGTACAACCATAGAGACGGAGGACCGGACCGCAGGAGGACCGAAGGAGGATCGCAGGACGACGCCGGGGAATGGTAAGTGACCGGCGGACATCCTTATGTCCCGAAAAGATTTTTCGGGTCACAGGGATGTCCGGGATAGGAATACCTATGATTATCTGCCCGGGCCGGCTCCCGTGTGTGGCTGCAGGCGGGGGCCAGCCAGAGCAGGTAA
Organism: Hyla sarda; assembly: GCF_029499605.1. Taxonomy (NCBI): domain Eukaryota; kingdom Metazoa; phylum Chordata; class Amphibia; order Anura; family Hylidae; genus Hyla; species Hyla sarda. The sequence goes on from NC_079195.1 coordinate 72,159,518, forward strand.
AAACTGATACTGTATACTAAAAATCCAGGGTGCCTCCAGCTGTTGTTAAACTACAACTACCAGCATGTCCGGACAGCCTTTGCCATGCTGGAAGTTGTAGTTTCACAACAGCTGGGGGCCCCCTGGTTTTTAGTATACAGTATTAGTTTTTACTTGCTTTGGCCGGCCCCCGCCTGCAGCCACACACGGGAGCCGGCCTGGGCAGATAATCAGAAGTTTTCCTATCCCGGACCTCAATACCCGGCGTATAAGACAACCCCCGACTTTTCAGAAGAAAATTCGGGGTTAAAAAGTCGCCTTTGCGTACTGGACAGAATTTGCCATGGGGCCAACAGGACACTAGTTATGCCCTTGATCTTATATCTATAGAGCCGCCTCTGGGCACAGTGTTTGGAAAACTTTTTTTTGCAGCAGTGTTGCAGGTGAGGTCGGCGAGCCAGCTCCCCGCCTCCATTGCGTATTGGAGCACAATAGCCATAGATGAATAAACTGGCATAACTCTGAAACTACATCACTGATTAAGTAACCAATGTGTTTTAAAGCGTACCCGTCAGATCCAACAAAAAAACTTTTTTTTAAATATATCACTCAGTACCTAATCCTGACCATGTACATCGAATTTTTATGTGTCTAGCACCTTTATTTATTACACTTTTAATTTAGCTCACTAGTCTAAAACTACAACTCCCAGCTTGTCCTCACTGACAGAAGCGGGACACAAGCTGACAGTGGGAGGATTTTTCCTCCAGCTGTGAGCCCTGCACTCACAGCTGTCAATCAAGGAAGTGTGTCCATGACGTAGGTGATGATGCATGGACACAGCAGGACTAGTATGTGTCCAAGCAGGCAGGGGGGGCAGTTGTTTGACTGGCGCTTTGATTATGAAATACTGAAAATTTTCTAATCAAAGCAATTGCAAAACCTATTGGTTATACATGCTTTACAACATATCAAAAGTTTTTGTATCTGACAGTGCCCATTTAAAGCTGCTCACCCGCACTTTAATCTTTGTTCTTACAAGCCTACATTATTGTTTCTACACCTTTATTCTCTTATACTGGGAGAGAGACTTCCCGTATTCATTATTGTTAATGCTGGTGTGATCACAGGGCATTAATAGTAAATTAAGACAACAACATAGAGATTTTATATGTTTGGTTTTGGATTACAAACTTGACTATGTTGCTTATTTGACAGGAAGCCTGCCTAGCATCAGTAGTTAATCTGCTGGGTTGCATCATATTTCGTATTAGGCTAAACTAAACTAAAGAGTGGAGTATAGGGGACCTCTGGTTTTTATGAGTAAGAACCTATATTTATAGCAGTTTGAAAAAGATTTCACCTTTTTTTTTTCAGTACTCCAGAGACATGTTATATTTTCATAGATATTCTATGAAAACACTTTATTGAAACCCATTAAAGAGGTACTCCACTAGAAAACATTTTCTTTTAAATCAACTGGTGCTAGAAAGTTAAACAGATTTGTAAATTACTTCTATTAAAAAATCACAATCCTTCCAGTACTTTTCAGCTGCTGTATAATACACAGGAAGTTCTTTTCTTTTTGAATTTCCTTTCTGCCTGACCACAAAGTGCTCTTACTTGTCAGGAACTGTCCAGAGCAGGAGCAAATCCCCATAGCAAACCTCTTTTGCTCTGGACAGTTCCTGACGTGGACAGAGGTGTCAGCAGAGAGCACTTGTGGTCAGGCAGAAAGGAAATTCAAAAAGAAAATAACTTCCTGTGTATTATACAGCAGCTGATAAGTAATGGAAGGATTGGGATTTTTTTATAGAATTAATTTACAAATCTGTTTAACTTTCTGGCACCAGTTGATTTAAAAGAATATGTTTTCCAGTGGGGTACTCCTTTAAAACAAGTGTGTGTCCCTATGAATTACATCAACCCCTGCTTTTCACCCTGAACAAAGACATGGGGGGGGGGGGGGGGAGATTTATCAAAACCTGTCCAGAGGAGAAGTCGCTGAGTTGCCCATAGCAATTAATTAGATCCCTTCTTTCCTTTTTTAACAAGGCCTCTGCCAAATGAAAGAAGCGATCTGATTGGTTGCTATGGGCAACTCAGCACCTATTCCTCCGGACAGGTTTTGATATATCTCCCCCATGGACTTTGCTGTTGGAAACTCTCAGGTTGGTCCCTCATAATAGTCTCTGATCGCAACAGCTGAGTTATCCAAATGTGGTACCAAAGGATCAGACTGAGGATGAAGTCAAACAGGTTGAGGTCATGGACAGGCAGTTTGATCAACATGGATATAAAGCAGCAGAAGGTCTGTGAAGACTAAATTTGATCAAACCCATTAGGGGTCTTTTTAGACAAGCAAATCTATGCCTGATACAATTTCTCGATGATCGTGTGGCCAGGGCTGCACAAAAGATTGTTGGATCATTCATGCGGTCCTTCACATACATAAAAGACATGGGTTGGACTTACCTAGGCTCTTGCCATGCCAGGAAACACCTCCTGGGCACTTGAGCCTCATATGTGTATAAATAAATAGGCTTACATCTCGCTGATGAAGAGGACTATTGAAATAAAAATGGCATACTCGGAATCAGGATTAGTCCTGTCTAGCCATAGGTTTTTCTATACCCGTTATATGCTGACAGGTCGGCTTTGAAGAGGTTGTCCCATCTTTAAGAGTTATCCCCTATCCACATTAGTCTAGGATAATAAAGAGATGATACTGATATCCATAATCCATGTGATCAGGGTTGTTTATATGTTGATATTTAAGATCTAAAGGGTTTAGTACTAAACACTTACATTTTTCACTCATAGGGGATATTTGCAGACACTAGGACCACCTTTCCATTACATTTTCCATTGCTTGAGATGGCTTTATGTTTGCACCATCATTCAAGTGGGGATGTTGACATAAATAAGAGATGCCACATTTAAGCCGTGTGAGAACCTGGCATACTACACGCATGTCCCCTCTTCATCATTCAGTCATACTTGTATTGGGAATTTGTGCTATCACATATACATCATTCAGTCCACAAAATTCAACAGTATAAAAAAAGACATTATACTAAAATATTACATAAAATATAAATATATTTTTGTTAATCTGTACATATCACTTCACAAATGTAATAAAATAATACAGCCCACAGAATGCAATCATGAAGTGCATGATGAATACCCTATATATCGGGGAACATCAAATACATAATATACAAGTGTCCACAGTGGTTGTTATTTGAATATAAATATATATATGAGCAATTAAAACATCAAGGGTCTTTCTAAGGGAGGCCTACTGCAGCATACTAAGCCCTACGTGTAGATGCTGACATTTACCTTGACTGAACATTTGCTTCTGATTTTGGCTTCTATTGCGCCATGTGACAGCTGTTAGTTATGAATGTTTCAGAATACACAACACATTTCAGGTGATCACATTCTCCAGTCCATCTTACAGTATACCTTTCACCTTGGGGCACCTATTGTGCAGACTAAACAAATAAAACTATGAAAAGTTAAACTTATGTTATTACCAAGACATGTGGCATGCTGTGCCTTAAATCTTTACATCTACCACGAAATATCAAATATAGATTAAAAAAACTAGATCTGTATTATGCATTATTTTCCTTGTTAAATGGGTTGTCCAGCGAAAACTAACTTATCCAAAGCATAGGGGATAGGTAGCTGATTGCAGGTAGTCTGACTGCTGGGTCCCCCCATGATCCCTGGAACTGAAACCTGACTCTCAGTGAGGATCGCGTGCGGTAGAAAGCACACGCTCATTTTTTTCTATGGGATTGCCGGAGATGCCAGAGTACTGCACTTCGTTCTCTTCGGTGCTCCCATAGAAATTACTGGAGCATGTGTTATCTACTGCATGTGCTCCTCGCTGAGAACCGGGGTCCCAATCCAGGGTCCTGTGGATAAGGGATAAACCCCTTTAAATGGGAAGTCTTTGGAATGATGGCAGCCCTTTAAGAGTGGATTGGGAGTTACCAGTGTAATGTTAATAAATAGAAATGTGGACATTAAAAAGGAAAAATGTAAGCCAATTTGAAACATCAAAACTTATTCAGAGATTAGAGGGGGAGAGCATCGATGACGTGTTGTTTCAGGCATGCAACTTGTACAACTGAGATTGTTATGTCTCCGAGCTGCTGCAAAGGCAAGTGCCTAGGAGGTGGGCTCTTCACGTTAAGTGCCCTGAACACTACTTTCAGAGACTTTCTGTACCCTCCTCTCAGCTATGATGTCACCTGTGTGAATGCTAAAGCTATCAATACCAGCTGAGAGAAAGAGTTGGAGAAACTTCATAGGGAGGTCTATGCACCTAACCAGAAGAGTCTTCCTCCTAGACATTTGCCATGGTAGCGATGAAAAGATTTTTGTGATTTTTTTTAAATTGTCAGGAGACCCAAATAACTAATAGACATTGTCCAAAGTGTTTTCCTACTGGATCTCTAGAGATCAACTGTGATCTATGAGTAACTTGGCAGTAAATATTAAATTTCTCTGTAGCAACACCACAAGAGGATCGCAGTGTGTCCGTTTATACGTATAAGTTGTCCATGGAGGACAGGTACTCCAGAGCAAGTACCTGCTCTACACTTTGGTCAAGAGATGAGGAGCCTAAATAGATGACCCCGCCTCTTAACTAAAAGAAAATAATTTTCTCTGTAGAATACAGCTGCTAATAAGTACTGGAAGGGTAAAGATTTTTTTAATAGAAGTAAGTTACAAATCTGTTTCTTTCTGGCACCAGTTGATAAAAAAAAAAAAAAGTGTTCCACCTGCTAGCAGGTTCTCTTTCAAGGGGTCATTCACTCATAATTTACCACGTAGCACAGGGGTCGCCTTTATAACCATAAAACGCACACACTAATATTCATGTAGTGGGTTCTGTTATTACACCACAGGCAATAACAATGCCTGCCACCTTCTGTGGTCCCCAGGAATGGCCATTATTGGCCAAATTGCAACAATAAATTACTCTTATTAAAAAAAAATAATAATAATTATGTGTGTCCATACCCCTTTATATCACCAAATGACTACCTCCGGTATGTGTGGTCGACAGGTAACGGCAGACCAGGACTGTGATTTATACACACAATTTCCTAAGCATGTCTTGTGCCATTTGGCTCAAAGCTGCAGGAACGGATCCAACCATAGAATTGCCGGGACCTTTTATGGGTTTTGTCTGTCTGCACAAATAGTAATGCAGGCCTTAATAATTATCTGGGTCTTGTTTTCCAACTTGCAATGATTTGATTAAACCAAAATCTTGTTGCTACAGATGTGCTGTGGAAATAACGTGCATCGATTCTGTATGACCATTATAAACAGCAGAGCAGTAATAGACAACCACATGCAACACAAGGAGTTCCCATCCCTTTTCTATAAACTCAAATATATTTTCCATTTCTTTACACTAACACTGCAGCACCTGTAGAGACAGCCTGCGGCAGCTTCTCGCTGTTCATTGCATTTGGGACAAAACCAATCTGGAATAAACCCCCATAGCAGCTGCATGGGCTGACTCTATGGAACATAGCCCTTTGTGTGTGTCCATCTCTATGCTTGAATTTAAAATATGGGTAGACTAGTTCTCTAGGATTTCAGGATTAATTATATGGTATGAAATGTAGAGATGCAGTAAGAATCAATAAATACTAATAAAATATATAAGAACAAAAAATATAGAATCTAATAAGATTAAAAGAAATCAAACAAAAAAAAGGAAAAATAAAATATGTAAAAATAACGGGGAAAAAAAGAAAAAGAAGGTTTAACTTTCACTTACGGCTTTTGGGCTCATACACCTCTTACATGATACAGAATGTTATATGTATGGTACATAAAAAAATCTTTCTAATGTACTTTGTTTTAACAAAAAATGAAGTTTTCTATGTATTATTTGTGTTTAAAAAAGCTGCCACTAGGTGTCTCCCTACTTGTCCAGAGCACATTTCCCCCCCATCTCTTGCACAGACTTTGGACTCCTGCTGACCTGGCAGAAATCCAAAAGCAGGAAATGTAGTCTGGAGTGCTGAGGGGTGTGTGTGTAGCCAATCATAGCTCATCTAACACTGAACTGCTCTGGGCTGTGGGTAGCAGAGTGAGGGAGGAAGTTCTGCCCTGTATGGCTTCAGATGATGTCACGCCTGCTGGGGAACGCCCCTTCCCAGTCTGTGAATCTGACTAAGACTTAGCAGAAAATACAGAGCAATATCAAGGTAGAAAAATAACAAATAATAAAAATAAAGGCAGGGGGGTTTATCATGATGGGGGCAGTGAACTGGGAGAATTATAAAATTTAACAAGATCATGACAGGTACTCTTTAAGGGCCATGTACATTTTGGGTTTTTAGAATTACACACAAGGTAAAATGATCCTCAGTATCGGAGCTCCGTAGCCTTCCTCAGCAGTTGGCGCCATTTTCTCCATCAGAATTAGTAAATGTTTAAGTCCTCCAGCTGCTACATCTGATAAAGTTGAACTGTTAGAGGTCGGGATTACATTACATTTAGAAAGATTTAATGCTGATATCCCTGGCAGAGATGCCGAATAAACCAGCAACAAGACAAAACTTGTTTTCTTTGTTTTGCTCGTCTTCGACTATTTAACTTGACGACAATAAATGGAGAAACAATTTAAAGGGCAGAAATGTTCAGCCAACAAAGAGCATGTCAGACAGACAACCTTAAAAGGGAACATGCCAATGAAAGCTCCAAAAATAAGAATGTCCCCCCACCCCCTTACACACACTTAAATAGGAATGTTTTGTTTTTAAGTTTTATCATTAGGAAACAAACTGCAGGGTTTACGGAGATCAATGTTACCTAACCAGGGTGGTTCCAGCTGTCTGGGCATGCTAAGAGTTGTAGTTTTGCAACAGCTGAAGGCGCACTGGTTGGGAAACAGTGACCTAGACAGTTCTAATTGAGATTGTTGCCCTCAAAATAAAGCTAAGCTCCATGTAAATATAAAAGATAGCATTATATGAATGCTGGCGGTCCTATTGCACTTAAGGCACAGTGAGAACATGCACCAGGACTGGTCCTAAAACAGTTGTTGTCCATTATTGCTGGTTATCGTTGCTATTGTAACCCTATGTAAAATGTATGTATAAATAAGATCTGTGACTAGTGTCTTAAACACAGTGTACCTGATTTTATGCACCTTTCCATAAGGCAACACTAGCAGCAATTACCTATGATATCACACAGGGATCTACTAACTAGGATCATTAATAACCCACATCTACTAACACTAACAGAGATGACTGACGACTCCCATATTACATGTAGGCTACTATCTTTTTATTGGGTGGTTGAAAAGTAGTACATATAGTACATTAGTTGTCCAGATATACTGACCTTTATGTTAAAAATAGAATATCCATTGAGATGAGGACATTGTATACAGAAGAAAATCCTTTAAATGACCACAACTGTTTCAACAAACTTAAAGGGAATGTGTCACCATTGAATTTTTTTAAATAAATAAAATGATTCTATCAAGATAAAGCATTTCATTTATGTATTTCGTTTTAGGACAATGTAGTTTTAATGTTATTTATTAATAAAGTGTGTACTGGGGGCTGTCATTATTGTAACCTCTTTGTGGTGTCAATTCACAACACCTACACAGTTGCTTTATGGCAGGCACAGGGCATAAGAAAGTTAAGACTGAGAGGGTCTCATAGAAAAGCATTGACTGCTTACTGTACATGTGCAGAGCACAGGCTAGGTGAAATGGAAGGGGGCGTCTGAGGAGCAGTGACCTATCAAGAGACATCTAGTCTGTTCTTTACCACTCTTCAGACACCAACAAAATGTGACAGTGGAATTGAAAAAACTACAAAACCTCCTCCCCCTTGTACATAGACAGAGGAGGAAGGTAGACGAGCAAGGCCTAGTTTGCAGCAGCCAGACAAGTTGCTTGCTTTCACCAGATTCCTCATGTTAGCTCCCTCTGATGGTCAACAGAGATATGACAAGTTATTATTTAATTTTTCATATTTTGCGACAAGTGAATTTTTTTTTTATATTACAAAAATATTTAAAAAATGTGAAAAATATTTAACCAAAATATTTTTTTTTTAAATCACTTTTGGTGACAAATTCCCTTTAACATAAATCAACATGGTACATGTTAATATAATAAATGTTAGAATATATATTATAAAGGAAAAATGCTTCTTTCTAGATTAGAAGCTAAGAGTTAAGTTTACATGCTGTCCAAGTCTAAGGAGAGGGAAATAATAGAGCAGCAGCAGAGATAAACAGAGAGACAACAATTAGACAAGACAAGATAAGTGTAAGTAGACTGCTCTATAATGCTCTCTATGCTGCTGCTGCTTCTTAGGTTGTGTATAGAGACATAGGTAAGCAGGATCCTTTTTTTGAGCCTGCAATGTGGGAAAGCTGGTAAAAAATTTCATAAACAAGTTATATATATCGGCCAGAAATAGTGCTGCTCCTCATATACACACCACAGCTTATCCTAAAAAAAAAGTTATCTGAAACCTCAGGTGCGCTTTGTAATTCTAACAGCTCATGCACATAGCTGGACCGTGTTGAATGGATCGAAATACAATGCCAATAGCTTGAGCCTATATAGGACTTCTATGTGCCTCTGAAACAATCTGTGGAAATCCATGCTTCACTGAATCCTGTATTATACACACATTCTCCCCTCAAAGGGGAGAATACTGCGCTTCACAGTGACACATTTAGTGGTATACAAATTGCCTTTTGTACAGGATCAGTAAACAGCAATGTGTATGAGCCCCAAGTTCCCAATAGGATATATTAGTCCAGTGGCATCCATCACCGCTTTCTGTAATCCCTGCAAGGTAACAACGGCTGAAATGAGTTCATTGTATTTTTCTTATTGTAGATCAATTTGTACCCAGTGCACACTGCTCCCTACATTGACTGGACAGAAAGGCTCTAGTATTGTTTCTGCAGCAGCATGAAACACAGGGGATCTAAATGAATAAAGAAAACAAACAGAACTTCCACAAACGATTGTGCTTACCATTGCATAGTCTGAATAATACTTCTAGCAACTGGAATATTTCATGAGTTTGAGTAGAATCAGAAAAACATTTTCTTTCAGAAACAGCGACACACCTGTTTATCAGATGGGTGCTGATATTGCAGCCCAGCTATAAAGGGGTACTCCGCTGCTCAGCGTTCGGAACAAAATGTTCCGAAAGCTTAGAGCCACCGCCTCATGACGTTACGGCCCTGCCCCCTCAATGCAAGTCTATAGGAGGGGGCATGGTGGCCACCACGCCCCCTCCTATAGACTTGCATTGAGGGGGTGGGGCCATACATCACAAGCCCCCCCACAGGCTCTAAGCTTTCAGAACATTTTGTCCTGAACGCTGAGCAGCGGAGTACCCCTTTAAGATAAACAAATGGGACTGAGCTCCAATACCACACAAAGCCTGTAGACTGGCATTGAGTGTTTTTCCTAATTCTAAACTACTGTGAGCCCAATTACCCAGTCAATATTAGAATACTCATCAGATATTGAGGGGAAAAAGTATCTTACCATCTATAGTCAACCTTAGGCTATGTCCACACGGCGGAATATCCAAGGGGAATTCAGTGGAAATATTTATTGATTTAAATGGGATTCTGCTGCAATGTGCACACAGTGCAAATCCCAATTTGGGCATCTGTAGAACAGACATGTCTAGTGCCCGTCGTAACATTCAAATGTGAGAAATGTCCGCCCCTGTTTTCTGGATGGACATTCCGCATGTTCCAGTCATGTGAACATAGACATATACAATAATAATGTGCTGTATCCATTACAGAATAATATATATACATATATATATATATATATTCACACACACACATACAGTATATGCATTATGGCAATTCCAAGAGTTTTGTATACCATGTTAACGATAAAAAGGACCTGTGTTTCAGTAAACACTTTTGTATTCTCTACAAAATAACAATGCTGGAGAACTTTGTCTTAAAATGCTAAATTGTGTCAGTCCTCTGTAATTCCTCATGAATATATATCAATATATAATCCAAAAAGACCTCGTTTTTTCATCAGCTCTGGTCCTCTAAAGGACCTGCCAACATTGTGATATGCATGAGCACTGATAAACTCACAGGGTGTCCATTCTATGGAGGAAAAAAAACAGAACACACAATGCAATGTACTGAATTCTCTGTATTTTGGTCCAGTACTCTCACTAATACCAGCCCTTTTAATGTGCCCTTTTGGGGCATATAGCCCTCCTTCTATTAGTCAGAATGGAGAACTGGCACATAATACTATATTTCAAATCAAACATGCAAGGAAAGAGAACGACCGGAACTGCAACAACTCCTGTAATGGAGAGTAATATCCGCAACACACCTGGGATGTATCCCAACAGCTGACTGACAGGACCAACCCCGACCAGACGACCAATATGTCATCCACGTATCTTAACATGAGTTCAATGTGATAGAGAAAGGGATTAAGAGGCATGAAAATATAATTCTGTTCAAAAATACCCCAAAAAATATTGGCAGAAGAACAAGATACTGGGGACCCCATCGCGGATGTCACACAATGCACAATGCAAATAAAACAACAATCTTAACATGCAGAATATGTGGTATACTGTATGGTATGTTCATGCGGACGTTACCACATAGGAAAGACCATACATCCCCTTTTCCACGTGAGCATATGAGGTCATTGAAAACCGGTAAAGGGTCCGTAAGATTTATTAATCACATGTCACAACATCACTACAATGTCCAGAAAGAATTAAAGTTTTCTGCTTTGGAACAAGTTAATGAAGCAAGAAAAGAGAAAGATAAACATCAAACTTTGCTCTTGAAAGAATCAAGATGGATCCTCAGATTAGAGGCCACTGGCCCAATGATAAAAATGAGCTAGGTGCTTTGTTATAAACATTATTTCTCCCTTCTTGTTCTCTGTTCACACAGGCGTTTATTCTATTATGTTTTTAACCCACATTTTCGTTAGGCACATTATGAGTTAAGTTGTGTTAACGCACATTTTATTTATTTTTTGCTGACCTGCTTTTTTCAGATGGGGTTAAATACGTGGAGTAAGCGTGATGACGTTAGAGCGGCCTAACAAAGCGCCAAATGGTGTGATATGGTCTGTGGCCGGTGTCTGAACTCCCCCGTTTCCATCTGCCACCTCTCCGCTCCTGTCCAAAGAGATCAGCATTCGGTAATACAAGTGACCTGGTAAGTGCTAAGTTAGCATGTTCTGCATATGTTCCCTAATACTATATTTCCCTGCAGTGTCAGATATAAAACCTTTGAAATCAACCAGAACCTTCCAATTTTCTCAGAATGTCACTTTAAAAATATCCCATTCATCTGACATGGACAGGTAAACATTTTTCATATAGTTTATATCAGTTATTTCCGTTTTCCAATCTCATATTTCAATAAATAGCAAATAACAAAAATCATAATATTGTGGGTTGTGAAATATATGTGGAGTAAATGGATCATGAAAGTGTTAACAGATAAAATTACACTCACTGGAACACAATGTGGCCATCCAATACTAAACACAAATAATAACATAATGTATATGGTATCTGGAATGTATAGACAACTATCCCAAGTACTGGAGGATGCTGTAAATCACTATAACTTTAAACAGATCAATGGGTGCAAATTCTAAACTAAACACTTATAGCAAATATTTACAGGCTGGTAGTCCACATCCTGGTATCAAGTGCAGGCTTTTAGCCTATTTGCTATGGCAAAAAACAGTAATAGTGCCCTAATTTCCAAAAGGGAAATGTCAAGTGTTCAAAAAGCTGCCTTTTAGGCAAGGCTATAACGTCACTTTGGTCACATGAATTAAAGAGAACCTAACATCAAACCATATTTTTTAAACAAACTCAGATTATATTCCCTAACTAGTCCTATCACCCCTCCTGCCCTGAAATTTTCCAAGCTTTAAAAATCTCTGCATCATACCTTTCCCCTTGCTCACATAGTGAGAGCTCCCGGCAGGAGAAAGTGGGTGTTCCCCAGCAGGCACAACATCACTGAAGCCTTTGAGAGCTTTGCCTCCCCATGCCCCGCACCCACTTCCTGAGTTTGGTCTCCTGGCAGGCTGGGAGGAGATCAAACTGTTTGACTTGCACAGGGAACAGAACAGAAATAAAAATATTTTGTTCGTGTGACGTGGATGAGACTTTGTGTCAAGCGACATATGCCCCTGTGTAGCCTTAGCCTTATGTTCTCCCAGACACAAAGATCTCACCCTAGTGGATGGTGCACCTCTGCTCATAGGCTTGTATTCATGCCGTACAGGACAAATGTAGGCAACCAAAGTCACCTGGACAAAACTTTGAATGACTGCACTTATGCTGGGAGTTGAAGTTTTGCAACATCTGGAGGTCCACAGTTTTGGAGACCACTGGCATATACCATTCAATATAGGCAGCTTGTCATAAAAGCATGTCATATCAAACTGTGAGTGCGTATAATTAAAATGTATTACAGTCATGTGTAATTTAAAGTGATTAATTTTTAATACCATTTAATTTTAGGTGCAAAGTGCATGAATATATTTCATATTATATTTTATAGGGGTTGGATTTCCTTTTTTTTGCTACATGGCCATAGAGTTAAAGGAGTACTCTGGTGCAGACTACTCCTGCTTCGTTCTGCCCGGGCTGCAAAAAAAATGAAAATAAACCATCACTCACCTTCCTGGGTTCCCGCGGAGCGCCACTACAGCTGATCGGTCCTTTCTTCTTCATACTTCTGTGTGAAAGAAGCGTCACATGGCGCTCAGCCTATTATGGGCCGAGGCAGAACATCGCGGTGGCTGGCGATGGGCTGAGCGCCATTTGACGCTTCGTTCACACGGAAGTATGAAGAAGATGGACCGGAGGACCGATCAGCTGTAGTGGCGCTCCGCGGGAGCCCAGGAAGGTGAGTGATGGTTTATTTTCATTTTTTTTGCAGCCCGGGCAGAATGGAGCAGGAGTACTCTGCACCAGAGTACTCCTTTAAACTATACTATTTTGTACATCTGTCAATGTCATTAGTGGGAATTTACTACATAAATGTATTATTGAATTCATTTGCCGCTATAGAAATATTATGCAGGGACTGACTTCTAACAGTAGGCAGCCAGGGACTGCAGCTCATCCGATGTAAATGAATGGGATGAGCTGCAATACTAGGTCAAATGTATAGAGATGTGTTGGATAAGCAATGAATATGCCAGGGGGTCCTTTTCTTACATTTTGAAATGGATGGCCCATACTAAGGATAGGCCATCGATACTAAAGTCCCGGAAAACCCCTTTAAATTTATGGATGTACATGGGACATGGATCTCCGCAACAGGTATGGGAATATTCAATACGTGCCCTGATGCTTTGAATCGAAATTAAATAAAGGTCAGGAATTAGGATGTAGTATTAGAGAGATAACTATTCTTTCCTACTGCAATGTATGTTTAAAGGGGAAACACATAAATAACTACTGTCCAAACAATCCTTATCTTCAAATTTTGTTTTTTTCTTAATTCCCATTTCTACAAAACTGGTGCGAACATGATCAGATTCCAGCAAAGGGTCATAGCCATGACTAAGGATGCAGCACTAGCACCGGAAACATGTAGGTTTTAGGGGGGTACACCATACATGTCTGTCTTGATGTAACTTTTTGTACTTTCTTCTAATAAAAGTGATTTTTAGTAACCTCTTCTCTTGATCATCCGTATTGCTACTGGTCCCCAGCACTGGGTGAAAGTGCGATTCATGCATTACAGATTGGAGCTATCAATATACAGTAGCTGGTACCCTTCTCTCCCACTTATTCCTCTACTATTTGTCAGTACTAGTTTTCATGAATGGGGCTAAGTAGGCATCGCTCATATAAACCATTAAGGGGTTTGAGCTACAACCAACATTCATTGTCTATGGGACTGACATAACTGAGTGTAGTACTCGGCTATCAGTCCTATAGACAATGAATGGAGTGGCATTGTGCATGCATGACAAACTCCATTCAAATGGGAACTTGGGACCAAAACCAATAGACATCCCAAAAGTAGGGTCTCTAGATTTATCGCCAAACATGTGAATAGGTAATAATATTTGTAGGCAGAACTCCTTCAAGAAAAAAAAGTGCCCTTGTTGCCTTTAACAACCACCTATTTGATTTAAAGGGTATGTTCACACATTGCTTACTTGCTGCAGATTTCACGCACAACAATCTGCAGGTAATCTCATAGCATTGAATCACTAAGTATGCATGAAAGAGGATTTTCGTGTACAAAATCCATAGCAAGAGCGTGTGAATATAATCTTACAAAGCAGTTCAGAAACTCAAGGATGAATTTTGACCGGTTGCTCATAGGCAACCATGCCGCCATTTCTTACCCTAGGCTTAGATGTCCTGAGGAGAATGTGATCTGATATTCAGAACTAATATTCCCAGTAGTTGCAGCCAAACGCCTTTGGAAAACATGTAATAAGATACAATGGTGAACAGAAGAAAATATGGATGAGGCTAGAACAACCAAGCAATATCTTATTATTTTCAAAATTAAATTAATTTTAGAACAGAATACAAAGTCATGACAACATGGAGGCCGCTCACACCTCCCTTCAGAACGACCGACAATGACAGGAATGATTGCTTGGGTGACACGGCCTTTAAAAGACCCTGCATTTGTTGTAGTTGCAATATCAACACATTTGTTCAACAATAATTCTCCATTTTGTTGCACAAGAAGATGCTATAGTCATAAAAACATCATTCCAGCTAAAGTGCTTTTTATCAGCATTTGTAGGATTTCGAGCAAAGTGGGGGGAAAAAAACTGATGCGTTGTGGCCCAGGTGCAATCTGGGAGTAAAATCTTGCTTGTGTGTATACATTTTCTGTCTTCCTTTCATTGAATATGCGCACACTGAAGTGTGTGCAGTCACCCCAGAGGTATTAGGAGGACAGCTGGCACCATTATCCCACCATCTTGAATAATTAGCTCCCAATGGCGGATGCAGTTACTTGCTCGGATTCTTGTCTGGATAGTTTTATAATCACCTCCTCGTAATAAAAAAACCTCTGCCGGCTACATGTTTCCTTCTTTGCCATGGTCTCCGTTCTTCACTCGCCTTTTCTTATGGAGAAATACTGTATGCAAACCCTTGAGGGAGGAAAAAAACATTAAAAGTCATCAGTTCAGTTAACAGTAGGACAAGATATACATTGCATACACTTTACACTGGTTGTTCAGGAATAGAAAAAGAGCTGATTTTTACCTAAAACCGTACCACATCGGTCCTCAGGGTCTGTGTAGTATTAACCCTTTACCACCCTGAGCTCATGCATGAGACATGCTAGACATCGTACGGTTGATAGACTGCATATCTTCAAACGAGAACTGAAGATTGACATAAACTTTTCAGGTACACTTTAAAGATGGCTGGACTACTAAATACTACTACTAAATAGGTAGTACATGTAATGCAAAGATATAAAGTGCTATAGGTTGCAAGGTGTGAAGGAGAAGCTTTCAGTGATGATTAAATTCTGAGAAATAACTGTGATAAAATGACAGGTATCAATTCATGAGATGTGACTGGCCTGCACAGGTGTGTTCTTAGAGAATACTTAAAACTGTGAATGCTGGAAATTAATCTAATTGTCTGGGATATCGCAATCTAGAGAAGTGGTACAGCATGAGAACAGTGTTAGGCTGCATTCATACCACATTTTTGCAATACAGTTCCCGTATCAAGTTTTTGATAAAAAATGGATTCCACCAAACCAGACTAAACCGTATCAAAACTTGTGTACAAAAATTAGCCCGTATACGGTAAAAAAAACGTATCCAGTTTTAAAAATTATGTCCAGTTGCATGAGTTTTTTTTAAATATACGTTTTTAACTTTTCATTCCATTCGGTGTGCATTGCACATGTGAAAACTCAAACACTGTATTGTGCAAACCGGATGAAACCGTACGCACATACAGTTCTCTACAGTTCTCACTGACTCCCATGTTAAAGGAACCGTATAAGGTTTCAATACGCTTTAAAAAAAAAACTGACCATACCGGACAAGACGCAAAAAGTACACAACCGGATGCATCGTTTGGCATTCGGTTTTCAATGGAGAGTCAATGCATACGTTTTTCAATACGGTTCTGTACGGTTTTCAAATTTAAAACGTATACAGGAACTGTATTGCAAAAACATGGTGTGAATGCACCCTTAGAGACAGGAGTGGGAGGTTCATATTATGGAGGATGCTGCTTTTAGACTGTTGTCAGAACGTAGAGCCTGGTTAGGGTGATAGACAAACATAAGGGAGAAGATGTAGGGAGGTTCAGCACTGTGGAGAGCTTTATGGGTGAAAGCATTTAAAGGAAAACTGTCACCTCGATCACCCACAATAAACCCAAAACACTGGGTTATAATGTGGGTGACCAGGAATCCAATGAGGGGTCACTTACTATAATCGGTGCTGTGGTTCCCAAAATATTGGCTGGCGAATTCCCCCTTCTGAATTCAGGGAGTCGCGCGCAAGAGGCTGGCCACCCCTGCTTCTTTCCTTCTTCTCAATCAGCCGTCCCCTTAGTTAGCATATTCCTATTCTGCGACTCCACATCCTAGTGACTTGAGTCGCATGTCACGTGAGTGCTGCGCTCTGTCGGTAGAGTGCATGCACCGGCAGTTTACATACAGCTAATGTCCTGAGCTCTGACTGCTGAAAGCAGTAATGTGAGAGTTGTAGTCATGTGAGAGTTGTAGTCATGTGAGAGCTGTAGTCTTGTGAGAGCTGTAGTCTTGTGAGAGCTGTAGTCTTGTGAGAGCTGTAGTCTTGTGAGAGCTGTAGTCTTGTGAGAGCTGTAGTCTTGTGAGAGCTGTAGTCATGTGAGAGCTGTAGTCATGTGAGAGCTGTAGTCTTGTGAGAGCTGTAGTCATGTGAGAGCTGTAGTCTTGTGAGAGCTGTAGTCATGTGAGAGCTGTAGTCATGTGAGAGCTGTAGTCTTGTGAGAGCTGTAGTCATGTGAGAGCTGTAGTCTTGTGAGAGCTGTAGTCTTGTGAGAGCTGTAGTCTTGTGAGAGCTGTAGTCTTGTGAGAGCTGTAGTCTTGTGAGAGCTGTAGTCTTGTGAGAGCTGTAGTCTTGTGAGAGCTGTAGTCTTGTGAGAGCTGTAGTCTTGTGAGAGCTGTAGTCATGTGAGAGCTGTAGTCATGTGAGAGCTGTAGTCTTGTGAGAGCTGTAGTCATGTGAGAGCTGTAGTCTTGTGAGAGCTGTAGTCTTGTGAGAGCTGTAGTCTTGTGAGAGCTGTAGTCATGTGAGAGCTGTAGTCATGTGAGAGCTGTAGTCATGTGAGAGCTGTAGTCTTGTGAGAGCTGTAGTCTTGTGAGAGCTGTAGTCTTGTGAGAGCTGTAGTCATGTGAGAGCTGTAGTCTTGTGAGAGCTGTAGTCTTGTGAGAGCTGTAGTCTTGTGAGAGCTGTAGTCTTGTGAGAGCTGTAGTCTTGTGAGAGCTGTAGAGCTGCCGGCCCATCAGCTCTACCGACAGAGCGCAGCGCTCATGTGACATGCGACTGACGTCACTAGGACGTGGAGTCGCAGAATATGAATATGCTAACTAAGGGGACGGCTGATTGAGAAGACTGAAAGTAGCAGGGGCAGCCAGTCGCCTCCTGCGCGCGACTCCCTGAATTCAGAAGGGGAACTTCACCAGCCAATATTTCGGGAACCACAGAACTGATTATAGTAAGTGACCGCTCTTTGGATTCCTGGTCACCCACACTATAACCCAGTGTACTGGGTTTAGTGTGGGTGATCAAGGTGACAGCTTTCCTTTAAATAATATTTTATAGTGAATGGGTAGCCAAGCAGTGACTGGCATGGGAGGGAAGGGATCATCAATGTAGGAAGGAAGATGAGCCTGGCTCGGCTCGCAGTCCAACTGACTAGAGGAGAGACAGGCTGCATAGACTATAATGGAGTCCATCTCCTATGATCAGTTGGCTGCACACCAAGCCCGGTGGAGGGATCTCAGCACTGAGACCCTGATTGATCTTAACTGTCGACATGTCTGTGCACCATATCAAAAGTAATTTTAAATGATAGTAATTCTTTAAAGGAAAACTGTCAGCCATTCCACCCACACTAAATCCAGTACACTGGGTTATAGTGTGGGTGAACAGGAGTCCATACAGGGGTCACTTACTTGTCTGCCTACACTGGCCGCTGAGTTATGCTGTCCATACAGGGGTCACTTGTCTGCCAACACTGGCCGCTGTCTGTCTGTGCCGCATCCTAAGCCCACCCCCTTACTTAGCACAATCATTATCTTACCTCCACGTCCTAGTGATGTGGAGTCACATACCCCCTGAGTGCAGTGCTCTGTCTGCAGAGTGCATGTGCTGAAGTTTTTACCCAACTCTCACGTCCTGATGACGTGAGAGCTGTGCATTGGGAGAGCTGCTCTGCGCAGCGTAACTGCGTATGCGCTGATCCCTCGCTACCCGGAAGTCGGACTCATCTTCACTTCACTATAGTCCAGTGTATTGGGTTTAGTGTGGGTGAACTGGCTGACAGTTTTCCTTTAACTTAACAGGAGCATTTATTTTAATCAATTAATCTGCAATCAAATTCCCCAAAAGTCATACTTTTGGCCTATACCATATTCCTAATGTCATAACAGACAATAAAATAGAGACATGTAGACTAATCATCTAAAAATAGGGACAATGGGGGACATTTATCAGATTTTACTCCTGTTTGCTTGGTGTATTGTTTGCACAGTTGCTCAAAATATACCAAAAAGGCGAACAGGACTTGATAAATTCTGCTCAATTGGTTTAAGCTTCGTACTCTAGCATCTGACACATTTGTACGTGTCCTATTAGGTGCACAAAAAAGTAGGCTTTGCACAAAAAACAAACAAACACACTTTTAAATTTTATTTGCTCAAATAATAAATACAGCTCCACTTCAAAAAGTGTTGTACGGTGCACCAAACAGTAGACAACTTTGAAAGATGTTCTACTGAAAATTGTGCAAAAAAATAGCGCAATCCAA
This sequence comes from Hyla sarda, assembly GCF_029499605.1. NCBI lineage: Eukaryota > Metazoa > Chordata > Amphibia > Anura > Hylidae > Hyla > Hyla sarda. The sequence goes on from NC_079195.1 coordinate 72,178,600, forward strand.
CTGCGAAAAATTTGCAGGGACATTTAGAGCATTGAAGTGGTGTAAAGCCAATGATAAATGTTCCCCAATGTAACATTCCCTTTAAATAAATAGTATCAAAACATTGCACATTTGCTACTCTGAGAGCAGGCAGTCTTGTTGCTGGAAGCTTTTGGCAGCCTAGTAGAACTAATTCCCTCTCATAAGCTCAAACAAACACCAAGAACTGGAAGAAAACATCTCGCACAATTGGCGTATAGCATGCAGCATGAAGTTCCCGTTTGGTTAAGCTTTTGGGCACAATTCTAGGGAACAGTAATTTGTTTTCATGGCTGAACCAGCAACAGATAAATGTCACTGAAATGCAAAGGACTGTGCTGAGCTGAATACAATGGCAGTGGGAGACCGACATTATTTGATGCAGACTAAGGGTGTCGGTTATCAAGGCAGATATAACAAGAGATTAATGGTTAAATTACGCAGATCTTAACTTTAGAGCTGGTTGAGCAGCCGTCTGTGTTAAAAGCAAAATAAACATTCTCTATGTAGGAAGGCTTTTCCTACACTTTTCCATCCATTTTCCACTAAACTTATCCTATAATAATCTTATTAAAAAAAAATGTTCCCCTTAGCTACAACACATTCAAACAGTATAGAAGGTAGGCTACTGACAAATGTGCCCACCATGATTTTGGGGGATGTGGACATCATGGAGGGGTTCTCCCACACAAAAACCCATATCGGCTAGAAATCTGCTAGAAAGAGCATTACTTATGGCATTACTGCTGGAAGTGACATTTCCCATATATACTGTAGGCACTACAGCTGAGAACAGTATCAATGGCCCTTCTACTACTGACTTTATTCTATTGGTACCAATATGATGCTAGCAGAACTGCACTACTGGTGCAAAGTTTTGGGCACTTACATGATATTATTGGCAGCATTTTATTAGTACTGCACTGCCAAAAAAAATATGCAGACTTCTATGTGATTGTAACTATAGCATTAGCACTACTGTGAGACAATTAATTCTGTTTAACTCTTGTTACTTCTCCTGGGCTCTAGCAAAAATTAGTTTTTTTACTTTGTAGCTTCCAATGGATAAAACAACATGCCAACTTGTTGAACCTGTAGTATTTATTCACCGGATGTGTGCAAAGAGAAACATTTCAACACCTCAATAGGGTCTTCATAAAGCAGCAATTGTTGTATTAAAGGAAATCTGCAGTGAATTATACTTATCCCCTATCCACAGGATAGGGATTAAGTGTCTGATCGCGTGGGGTCCGAATGCTGGGACCCCCCGCGATCTCCAGCACGGGGCCCCAGCTCTGCCGTGGCTCTCCCGTGCAGGAGGTGTGCCGGCTGCAGAATGACGCAGCGGCCAACATGCCCCCTCCATGTATCTCTATGGGAGAGATATGCAGCATTCGTGCCCTAGCGTTTGGACCCTCCGCGGTCAGACTTATCTCCTATCCTGTGGATAGCGGATAAGTATTTCGCAGCAGTTGTCCTTTAACATGAAATCACCTACTATCTAACATCCCTTGGAGTCACTTACATAGTTTGACCCCTTCCCATATGGGTTCTCGGGTTAGGTGGACCATGTTTTGAGTTCCACAATAAAACAGTATTTGCTTGCAGGCGTGCCAAACCGTCTCATATCAATAGATACCATGGGGACGTGGTGTGGTATATACCGTCATCCTATTCTCCAGGGTTGCCAATATATAGCACAGAAATTTACATCTCATAGGTGTGAACCTACCCTAACAGCCCATGCAGGAGGAGTCCGAAGCATCTCCTAGGGATTTTCCTGTTTGCATATTTTTAAAGATATGAAATAAAGTTGAGATTTAACTTTAAGAAGATGAGTGCTGATTATCGTAACACTTGCATATGTTTGGAGTTAGTGTCTCTTCTGTGCACCATCCTGACTTGTAAAGCAACTCCTTGAGATTCCAGTGAGCCATAATGCGTATTTCTATGCAATCTAGACTGTAGCCCACATACCATAAATTAATTCAGTCACCCCTCGGTAATGAGCCAACATATTGATTTTTTTTTTTTTTGCCTAAAGAGGTGGAAAAAGTAATCCCTTGAAACACCTAATTTATTACACAATTTATCTGAAAGCCTACTGGAATCGGAAGACATCCAAAAGTCAAAGACCATAATTTACATGTCACGTCAGATTTTTTTTTTTTTATCCATTTTTTATTTTGGCAGGAAATTGACTCACTAAAAACATTAATATTTTATAAATAAAGGACATCTCAATGATACTTGAGATACTCGTAATGTGGATCAGTTAATTTAAATACACTATGAATAAGTCTTGTATTACTTTGATAAAAAAAATATTTCCTATAAAAGGCAGAAATTCATCAAATTTAAACCATGACATTTTTCTTGGGTACCAAGTTTAGAAAAGAGAAGATCTTCTGCAGCAGGTTCTCTCAGGTTCATGTTAGGACATATGGAAATCTTATTTTAAAGTATGCTGTTGTGTGGGGTAACATGGGGTTCTCCTACAAACTAAAGTGGACAAGCATTAGTTATCTAAATTTTACATGAATGTTTTCATCTATGCTCGGATAAATCCTTTGTGCTATGTGGCCGATACACCTAGAAATGAGCTATTTGCATATAACGTCCTGTATTATTTTCCTCTAAATTCTATGGATATTCTTACATACAGAAGGTAAATTAAAACACAGATTTATTCTCGCATAAATAGAATCATATCAATTTCAGCTAATTATTTCCATGTGCATGTGTTTTAAGAATGAACATTTATTTCATCAGTATGAGGAAACCAAAATCTTTGTGTTGCAAAATGCAAAACACTTATCCTATAAAACAGATTCGACAAGCATTGCTTCATTTTCCAACAATCTTGCATCATACAGTGAAAGGCCAGCCAAGACATTCTATGTAAATCATCTGTGAATAATGCAAAGAGAGGAGCTTATGGCATTAGTGGTTTTGCGCCTATAGACTCTTAATGTGATTTTGCTTCTTTTTGGATTCTTTGGTTGGTGAACCTCTGGCCTTCTGATTGTACTAGAATAAAAATGTAATGTACTTGCATACAAAAAAGGATCTATTCTATATAAAATGTTACGTATCTTCCTAAATACACTGAATTACTTATATTGTCCTGATCCTAAGTCACTTTCTCTACTAATAGCCCAGACTTCATTCACAACTCTGTTGGCTGCAACTGGAAACTAAGCTTGTAAACAAAAACACCACTTTAATGCCAACATGTCCCTCTGGCAAACATAGCTTGCAGGTAACCTTTCTTCCATTCTGCCAGTCCATGCCACTTCTTACTGGCATGCTTTTCCTGCTGCTACTACCCCCATGGCAGTTTCCTGTTCTGCCCTAGGGTCCCCTGCCAGTTGTCACAAAGCACCACGTATATATCAGGCAGATTTACCTCACTAAGCTGCTTGAGCAATACAGTTTCCAGTGTTCCTCTGCATGTGTGCTCATTACAATGTATGATGCAGGCATTACTTACTGACCTCATTGCTGCCTGCCACATCGTACCGTTCTGAATCTCCCGCTTGTGTCTTCTGACCATGCATGTACACTCTCTGCACGAGACCTCCGCTAGTGCCCGTACTCTTCGCTGCCTGTTGCCTTGGTTCCTTATAGCAGCTTCTTATGCCCCCCCCCCAGGTCAGCGGCCACCTACACAGGGACCAGTCCCAGAGATACCACTTGCAGCAAGGACCAGATCCTCATAGGAGGGGGATGAATGGTAAAACCAAGGGGCAATGCCCTCAAGAGAGGCCAAAAGCCAGACCAGGTAGGTGGCACAGCAGGTCCACACATGTGGACTGTTAAAACAACCAGGGGCTCAGATAAACACCAAATTGCAGTTTACTGTATAGTTTTTGATCTAAAGAGGACTCCCCTCAGATCAAATCACCAGAGCAACCTACAGTTATGTCTGCAAATGTTTGCATCCCTGAAGTATTTCTCACAGAGAAGGATTGCAGTAACACATGTTTATTCCCTTTGTGTGTATTGGAGCTAAACCAAAAGAAAGGAAGGAGAAAAAGCAAATTGAACATAATGTCACACCAAACTCCAAAAATGAGCTGGACAAAATTATTGGCACCCTTTCAAAATTGTGGAAAAATAAGATTGTTTCAAGCACGTGATGCTCCTTTAAACTCACCTGAGGCAAGTAACAGGTGTGGGCAATATAAAAATCCCACCTGAAAGCAGATAAAAAGGAGAGAAGTTCACTACAGGTGATGTTGACACAGAACTTTTCTATTTATCATATAGATCTCGTGGTGTAAAATCCTGAGTTTTGCAAACGCCACTCAGGTACATATATGATAGGCACAGCAGCTGTCCTGTGATAAATAACTATACTGCTGCCCATGATTTATAATAATGCTAAAGGGACTCATGAAATTTACTGAATAATTTTAGCTGCATTATTAAAAGCTAAGTTTTAGGCACTATCCCTTTTTTTTAATTTTTTTTTTTAGTTATTTTTGCTTTTTTCCCCTCCCTTTTTTGGTTTAGTTCCAATACACACAAAGGAAATAAACATGTGAAAATGAAATACTTCATTTTCTTTAAAAAAAAATTCAGGGGTGCCAACATTTACAGCCATGACTGTATATGTAGAGGCTAAGGCAGCAATGAATGCTGGGAGAATTGTGCTTATGCAGCTCTGAACAATAAATAGTACAGGCTCAGGTCATTTCTCTGACAAATGAATACAGTATATATTGGAAAAGTGATGGAGGGGCTTCATAAATAAGAAAACTGTGATTATACTGAGATATGTGTCCCATTGTCAGTGGAAATAAATAGCTGCTGGATGCTGAGCAGAGAGTTGCTAGCCTACTACAAACAAAAAGACAAGCAACAGTCATATAACCAATGGTATCAGTTGGCACATCATAAAACCGTAATGGAATTTCAGAGCTGTTTCTGACCATACAGGGTTTTAAAAGGCTCATCCGCATGTTGTGGAGCTATTCGTACAGAATACAGTAAACCTTGCACAAACTTTCTCACCCAGCAATATGTCTGTATGGGGGAAGCAGCCGAAAAAGTCTCAGATTCCCAAAAAGGGTAGTTGCTCGAGTGTAAACCATATCAAGTTATACAAGCCATGAATTAACCTTTAGAAGGATCTGGGGTGCAGCCTTTCTAAGATCGGCAGCAGGATACCTAACCGATCAGAAGTACAATTGTGTAGGCAGGAAGAAGACCAGGATTATCAGTGTAGGCCATAACGCATCGAAATGTGTTGTGATATATCAGTGTATAGAAAATTAGATTTCTTTTACACCCATCTAACATTTAGAGAGTGATCTGCGCGGATCGGTCTGGTTTTCTTTCAGCCTCCACGATTACAGAATACAAGACATGCTGCAGTTTTTAATAACATTATGGTGTAGAATTATTGATATTCCCTAATGCAAGGGGTGAAATTGGCAGCAAAATCTGCATATGACATAATCTGATTCACATACTAGTTTAGATCTGGGCCTCTCAACACGAACAAAGCTGTTAATTGCAAACCAAGACACTTTGGACTGTTTCCACCCAAGCAAAATATCTCTCATTTTCTCCTTCTCTGTGCCCTCTTTAGCACCTTTGCTAATCTGTGCGATTGTCTATGGGACAGTATCACATGATCCATTTAGCAGGTTATTTTTGCATACAACTTTAAAATCATACTGCGTGCACTCTATATGTCTTTCACTCTGTACCTGTTCCACATCACCATAAAAGTCCCTCAAGTTACAATATTAATTGGTTCCAGGACGACCATTGAATGTTGAAACCATTGTATGTTGAGACCATAACTCTATGGAAACCTGGTAATTGGTTCTAAAGGCACCAAAATGTCATCCAAAAATAGGAAAAAGTGAGAATTAAAGAAAAATAAGTAGATAACTAATATAGATAAAGCAAATCCTTACATATAAAAGTAAGAAAGATCTGCTGGGAGCTGTAAATCACTGTCTATGTCAGTGTTTCCCAAGCAGGGAGCCTCCAGCTGTTGCAAAACTTCAACTCCCAACATGCCCGGACAGCCAAAGGCTGTCCGGGCATGCTGGGAGTTGTAGTTTTGCAACAGCTGGGGGCACCCTGCTTGGGAAACACTGGTCTACGTAGAGGACAGGAGGTTCTTTGGGGGTCCTGTACAGAACACGCAATGTACTAAAAATTGTAATGGAGTCGCCCTCACCTGGTGTCCAAAGGAGCAGCTAACCCTGGTACAGGTAAAGAGTACAGAACATGTACCCTGTACTGTAGGGGGCGCTACCAGACACCAGTCAGTGCATACACTTCAGTAATACAGGGGTTTTACCAGTGAATGCCCATTCTGATTGGTCGGTTCTTCCAGCCATTGACACATTTCACAGATCTGGACTGTCTGTAGCATTGTATGTTGAGTCTGGTTTCAACTTACGATGGTCCAGAAAAGACCATTGTATGTTGAAACTATTGTATGTTGAGGCCATTGTAAGTTGAGGGATCACTGTATCTTTCCTCTTCTGGAAGCTGTAAATACTTTATTCTGTAGGTTCTCTAGTCAGTCTCCTTCCCCCTCTAGCAGCTGTACATTTAGTGCACAGTAAGCTCCCAGTCTCCCTCTCTAGAAGTTATAAAAATAAACTCCCCTGCCAATACAGTAGTTCAATAGGAACTGTACAAAGAGTCTGGAAGTTAAAAGAAATACAAGTCATTTCACAACAGAAGAATTCTCATCTTTACTATAGACTGCTGGGCTCAAGCTCTGGACCTTCTGTGACAAAAAGCATAAAGACAATTTGTATAGGACGCTGTTCAGTAAACTGAGGTTCACTAGATCCAGCAGTGAGAGTGAGTGGACATGCATATCCACCAACAAGTAGCCCAGTAGGTGGATGTGCATTCACCTTAACCACCAGGTGGTATCATATAATGTATGGAGATGTAATAAGGTATATTAAATCTAATATTTACCCGGGGCAACCCCTTTAAATTATAGTACACTTAAAACATGAGCTTTTGCATTTCCCAATAATTTTGGCTTTATTTCTGTTTAGTATGTCATTCTGTAGACATAATGGCAGGTCAATAGAGGTGAGAATCATATTTGTTCTTTGGTAAAGCAGTCACCTAGCACCAGCTGTAGGGTATAGGCAGCTGCCTCCTGACACCCCAGGAAATAAGTGAACGGCGAGCCGCAAGTCAGCAGTTACATGATCCCACTAAAGCAACTCTCACGGGAGCTGACTTAGAATTTATCTCAGCAGCAATGGAGGAGAACGCTTGTTATGATGTGGCATCCCACAGCATCACACTGTCGCCTGCAGACAAGCCCTCCTCCTAGAAGAGGATCCGGCAGCCTTCCCCAGAATCCTCCTCATTCTTAGATACAGACATAAGGCCTTTTATTAAGAAGTCCAGGGTTAAGAACAGAGCGCAAGACTTTCCCTCTATAAGCCCAGGACCTCAGCACAGTCATTTTGGGGAGAGAACCTCATTTGTGGTTTTCTAAAACTGCAGAGGCCTTTAGTTAATTTCATAAGAAGCCCCAGAGCGCCTACAACTGACTTAGTGCCCTCAGAAAGATAATGCTTATACCCATTCCGGGACGTTTTCCACAGACAGACACTGAGAGGCTTTTGCCTCTAACATCACATGTGATTCATTTGTCTCAAATGTTGGTCAATACAGCATTTACCTCATCTGACTACTGTAGGGTGTTTGCCTCGACTTCTCAAACTTAAACCTCTAACCAAGGCTCTCTTGTTAGGAGGTCTCTTTCCCCTAGGATTTTATATATCTGCTTTCCTTTCTGAAGTAGATTAGGAATGTGAAATGGTCCAATGCTCTTCCTCATACTCTAAGAGGGATCGATTAAGCTATTTGCAAATGCTCAAGGTCGGCTAAGCTGGTCATACCACACCTAACAAACTGTGTTTTCAAAGATGGGCTCTCTTTGATTCGTCAGAAGTTAAGGAGTCTGCTCAATTAGCCTTTCGCTCATCTTTCGTAGAATGACATGATACTCAGGAATTTCATATGCATTCCTGACATTCAGGCACTAAGTGCCCCAGATATGGGCCCAGCCTTTTTGTCTATTACTGGTACTTTGAGACAGAAAGACAAAGTGGGGCAGACTATTGAAATAAATCCAGTTCTGAATTGTGGATGCGGTTGGTCCCATACTCCTTATGCTCATAAAAGTAGAGCAAGAAGGTAACTTAGATTCCTCACAGAATACAAAAGCTCTTGTGGCTTCTCAACTGGCTCTTCTTAAAGCATCTAATAGAGCAGTGCTCATAATAGGTCAGTGCTTTAACTATGTAACCAATGCCTGAACGACCCGCTGGCTAAGGTATGGCAAACCTCGCCCCTAAGTATCACAGGTTTTTCAACCTTAAAACTAGAAATTTGTTTGGCCTTAACTTTATCCATGAGGTAAAGGGCAGATAGAGGGCTAAGAAGTCCTCTGTGGGTCTCAAAAAGCTTGCCAGGAACCTCTTTCAAACTAAGGAAAGACCGAGCGACACCAGACACAGTTTTGTCCAGTGGCACCCATTCATCCAGAGGAGTGTCTAACTTATATACCTTTCTTCCTCCCCTTATCTGCCGATTTATCCAATTGGTCATTATGTATCTGGTATGGCCCTCGAAATCATGCCACCAAATGCTGCACATACTCATTTAAAGCCAGAAACTTCCCTAAGGGTTGACAGAAAAGTGTTTTCAAGGGTCCAGTGACTACCTCCTCCAACTTCTGCAGCCTTGAACCCCCTGATTCCTAATCTTACTGAAAATCAAATTTACCTGAGGTTGTTGAAAGGGACAGCGGCGATCCACCCTTCCCTTCCTAAGTACTCATCCACCTGGCATATAGAGGTACTATTACAACATATAAGTATAACTATTAACTCCTCTTAAAGTTTACAAGACCATTTTCTCTTGTATTATTTAGTAAAAAGATAAATCTTGCTCACATATTCTACATTCTTTAAACCAACACCTATTACATTTTAAAATTTAGAATAACGCAGCTGGGTTTTGCCAAAGGCTGTTACCTCAATACACTCTTTATCTAAAAATGAAAGTACATTATGCTGCCTGCATAAAACCAGATAAAAAGACACAGCGCCCATTGTTACTAAAATGTCAAGTAAAACTGTTATGTAGGATGTTCCCTAGGCTTCACAAATATTTTTAGGATGTTTGGCGGTTTTGCAGATTAATTGATTTAAGTAGAAATATATCCTACGGTTGCACCCCCTCTTGAACTACAATTTCTTGCTATGCTGTGTGCGAGATCTGCTCAAGGATCCACAATCAAACAATAAGCAAAGAGAGGTAACCGCACTCCAGACTTTACAGAATGATTTTTATTCACATGATCAATAGCAAGGTCTTGGACACTAAATCTTTTCTCATTGTTCATGCATGAATAGAGCCGCCTTTAAAGATCTCAATCAGTTTCCTACAAGTGGCTCCCTCCCTTAATGCATAAAGTCTGAGCAAAAGTTTGTGACGGCAATGTTGGTGCACTACAGGATACTTTATGGAATCCTGATGATGTACACAAAATTCTTAACACACAAGCCTGGAGTGCAGTTCCCTCTCTTTGCTTATTGTGTACTAGGTGAGTACCCAGCGTTGCCAGTCTTCCTAACCTGGAGTTTTGGACATCCTTCCTTTAGGGATGCAGAGATTGTCAGTATCGGAACATGGGACTTCCGGTACATATTCTGATCATGTTACTCTCGGGCTGCGAACATTGTGCCTGAGTTTTAAGCATCCTGCCATCGGAGCAATGTCATAGTAAATTATATTTTAACTGTTTTACTGGTGTTTTACTATACTATATTTTTATAGAGAAAGACGTGTTCCAAGTTTTATTTAAATATTTACAACCATTCGGAAGTTATGCTGGAACATACATATACACACATACGTTATGTTTTTATATGTAGAATGAGCATGTGAACAGATGTCATAACACATGAAGGTTATGGTGAACTGGGCAATAAGAGAAGTAATAGAAATGCATGATTTTAACCCCTTAAAGGGGCATTCCAGGAAAAAAACTTATTTTTTATATATATCAGCTGACTCCAGAAAGTTAAACAGATTTGTAAATTACTAATATAAAAAAAAATCTTAATCCTTTCAATAATTATCAGCTGCTGAGGTTGAGTTGTTGTTTTCTGTCCGGAAACAGTGCTCTCTGCTGACATCTCTGCTTGTCTCGAGAACTGTACAGAGCAGAAGAGGTTTGCTATGGGGATTTGCTTCTAAACTGGGCGGTTCCCGAGACACGTGTCATCAAAGAGCACTTAGACAGAAAAGAACAACTCAACTTCAGCAGCTCATAAGTACTGAAAGTATTAAGATTTTTTTAATAGAAGTAATTTACAAGTTTGTTTAACTTTCTGGAGCCAGTTGATATATAAAAAAAGTTTTTCCCTGGATAACCCCTTTAAGGACTCAGCCCATTTGGGCCTTAGAGGGGTATGCCGGGCAAAAACATTTTGTCCCCTATTCAAAGGGGATAAATGAAGGTTCAAAAATGATATCATACATCATTAAAGGTCATTTTGGAAAGAATCATATAGTATATTGTATACTGAAGTCTTTACACATTCAGTCACACCTTTTCTCTTAATGTTCATCAATGGAATGACATGACTAACAGAAACATGTCTTCCCCCTATGATTACCAATTCATTTATCTCATACTGTAGGTTTTGTGGATATGTCTGGATCACCTACAACAAGCTAGTTGCATTTTCTATTGAGCCCAGATGGTAAAACCTGTACATTTCACCCAACTTATTGATATAAACGATGGTAGTAGATATGTATAGGCTACGATGTTCACATCTGTGCACTGACTTCTACTCAGAATAGAGGCCATAGTGCTGTATCAAATCTGTAGAACTCATTAGCTAGAACTCATAGCCTAAAGTCTATGTGCGTGTTATACGCCGATACCGCCCCAGGAAAGGCAGGGGGAGAGAGGCCGTCGCTGCCCGCTTCTCTCCCCCTGCCTTCCCTGGGGTCTAGAGCCCTGCTGCCGGCCCTTCTCACCCCCTGGCTATCGGCGCCGCTGCCCGTTCTGTCCCCCTGACTATCGGTACCGGCGCCGATAGCCAGGGGGAGAGAAGGGGCAGCGGCACCCATTGCCGGCGCCGCTGCCCCGTTGCCTCCCCCCATCCCCGGTGGCATAATTACCTGGGTCGGGTCGGCGCTGCTGTAGGCCTCCGGCGTGCGTCCCCTTCGTCGTTGCTATGCGCTGCACGGCGCGGCGCATGACGTCAGTGCGCCGCGCCATGCATAGCAACGACGCAGGGGCCGCACGCCGGAGGTCTGGAGCAGCGCAGACCCGACCCAGGTAATTATGCCACCGGGGATGGGGGAGGCAGCGGGGCAGCGGCGCCGGCAATGGGTGCCGCTGCCCCTTCTCTCCCCCTGGCTGTCGGCGCCGCTTCTCTCCCCCTGGCTATCGGCGCCGGCAATGGGGCGCCGGTACCGATAGTCAGGGGGACAGAACGGGCAGCAGCGCCGATAGCCAGGGTGAGAGAAGGGCCGGCAGCAGGGCTCTAGACCTCAGGAAGGGCAGGGGGAGAGAAGCGGGCAGTGACGGCCTCTCTCCCCCTGCCTTTCCTGGGGATGTATCGGGGTATACACGCGCACACACGCACCCTCATTTTACCATGGATATTTGGGTAAAAAACTTTTTTTACCCAAATATCCTTGGTAAAATGAGGGTGCGTGTTATAGGCCGGTGCGTGGTATACCCCGATAAATACGGTACTTTATACGTTTAATGGCAAAAAGGCTGCACCCTGCAGAAGACCAATCCCCCGTCTCATACTGATCCTAAAGTGAAATACTTTATTTTTCTAAGAGGGCATTCTTGTCATAGCTCCAGGGCTGAATACAAATCAGATCACGTCTTTCATTTTTCAGAGGCCTTTTCAAAAATAAAAGAAGTGATCTGATTGGTTGCAATGGGCAACTCAGCAACTTTTCCTCTGGACAGGTTTTGATAAATCTCCCCCTATAGGTTTATTGCATTAACAAATTGCACTTGATGCAGAATCTAATATTTTACAAAAGTTACTACATTTTTCAAAGATGCTCTGACTCGAGTGCTGGAACCTACCTTTTACAGTGTCTTTAATTTTTTTTGCTTTGATCACAGTTCTTCCAAAACAGTCTGGAGCGGAAAGTTTCCTCCCAAGGAGGACAAATCTCGTTGTACATCACAGCAGAACAGAACCCAGGTACTCCACAGATAAAGTTTTGTAATGCAAAAGTAAAAAAAACTTTTACGTTGTTGGTTTATATAAATTAAAAATGGAGATAAGAATGAGTAAATGAAAATATACTAAAAAGTTATTCTTTAAAAAAAAAAAAATAAAGATTGTTCATTGAGGTAGTATTGTGTTATATCACTGTCTCTGAGCAGTTTTTGCTAAACAGAACTTTCATCCAACTTTTCAACCAATTGCGTATGTTTCCTCTTCTCCAGGATCTTGCTGAGCTCCTCTGTAAAGGAATTATACAATGGTGAGCTTGCCTCATCATTTTGTCTTAAAAGCATATAACTATTCCCATTCATTTTCCTTAGCATGTTGGGAAGGGTGCTGATCCCATTGGTAAACTCTGAGGGAAGAGGTGGAGGTGGCGGTGGAGGAGGAGGGTTTATTTTGCTTGAAGGACTAGTTGGCGCCTCACCAGGAATAATCTGAAGACAGCCATCAGAATAGCTGTTCATCTCTTCGGACTTGTCTTTGAAGTTTGAAGATACCGTTTGAAGTTCTACAGCATTCATTCTGGAATTGGTTGTGTTGTATTTACCTTTCCTTTTCTGCTGGCAAGATACATAGAGTAATACAATAAATAGAACAAGGCATAAGCCACCAAGGATAGTTATTACGGAAATGTACACAAACTCCAACTTGGAAGAGCCGTGCGGTGCTGGTGTTGGCAACTGGACAATGGGAGTCGGTTCAGAGTAGATCATCCCTTTCGGTAACTCCAACAAAACGCTAACATTATATGAAGTCACTATGGCCTGCAATCCGCTCTCTTCGGAGTAACAACTATATTCACCGCTGTGTTCTAGAAGCGCATCCGTGATGAGAAGTCCATCGATGCCCACTCTAAAATGAGCATTACCGCTCTCCAATGGGTCTGTGCCATTTACAAACCATTGTGGCTGAGCCAGATTAGACCGGAGGTCACACTGTAGAAAAACATCATCGCCTTTCAAAACTGCCCGCATTTTCTTCAAAGGAGGAACTGAAAAAACAAAAAGTTATGTATAATTACAGTCCAGACCACTGTTTAGAAGACAAAATGTCAGGGTCTATTATTAGTCTTGAGATGGATAAGAATCAATAAAAGGTCTAGTGAGTCTATATATATTTACTGCTCAATCAAGCACAAAGAATGTGTTTTGATTCTCCCTTCTGCTCTTAACCTCCGTTCTCAGCAGCCTAATATTGATTTGTCAGATTTGATTCAGAAAATCCTGGATGATAAATTATGGGTGCCAGGTTTGTGCCATGAATACCAATTCAGATCAGTCACACTGAAAGCATAATAAGGGCAAAAGAAGTAAGCATGGCCTCTGTTCAGTATCTGAATCCTCAAAACCGGGGGATCTCTAATACAAGACTCCAGTGTCATAATAATTAAAGAACCTCCATGGTTTTGTTATATTAACCCTACATAGTGGTTATAAGGTAATTTTTGAGCTCTACTAATATTATTGAGACCCTGAGACTCTCCTTCGTGGTGCACAGCTATTTTCACTCTGTACATTTTAGGAGGTTAAACTAGACCTGGGCTGTTTTTCAGCAGAATAATACAGGTTCTTCTTTACCTTGTCTGGCCAATCACAGCACAGCAGCTAGTCCTTACTACTATGCCATAACACAGTGCTGGTGAAAGTGCACTGTACTGAACAGCTTGCCACTGAGCTGGTGCATTAATTTACCTTTCAGGGACTTGTATGGATGGCCTGGAGAATGGAGACAGGCTCAAAAACTGTAGGTCCACAGTCCAGACTCTCCCTCACTCTGTACATAGCACTAGCATTTACCCACCTCCACATCCTGGTCTCTCTAGAGATGCAATGAGCCTAACAACAAGCAGTAGACAGCAGATTGCAAAAAAAAAAAAGTGAGAAACCTAGTGGCCGAGAGTTGTTTTTTTTTCATGATATTGTCATTAAAGGGGTACTGCAGTAAAAAGTAACGTATGCCCTGTCCACCAGATTGGGGATAAGTGTCAGATTGCAGTGGCTCTGACCGCTGGGACCCCCCACGATCTCCTGAACGGAGCTCTCTGAGAGGAGCGCATGCTGTGGTTGGCACGCACTCCATTCATTTCTATGGGAGCGCCGGAGATGCCAGAGTACAGCACTCTGGTCTCTTCAGCACTCTCATAGGGGATATGCTACTTTTCGCTGTAGTACCCCTTTAAGCCTATTGGTGAAGCCTGGAATCTAAGAATCATGAATGAAAGGCTCTATAGAGTGCTCAAACACCTTTAGCACTGCTCAGAGATGTAGGTTACTAAAATTCTGACACAGCATTCTGAGAAGGATTTTATTCAAATAAATTGCAATGTCCTTGAAACGTTGTAAGTGTTTATCTCTGAGTAGTATCAAGAGATAAGCATATTTGATTTGATTCTTTAAATCAACTGTGTTGCTAGAACACTGACTTTATCAATGTGTTTTGCCCAGAAGTATCAGAACATACTTTATTGAATTTTTCCTTTAGGTTCCCCTCCACACTGCTGAATCACCAAGGAATCAAAGCTCCATTGATGTCAATGGAAGAACCTGATGAGGATTTTTTTTTCTGATTCAAGAAGAGACATGTAAATTCTAGAAGCAGAAAATAATCCTGGTCAGAACCTTTGACTGACATCAATGGGAATTTGATTCCACATGGAAATTCAGCTTGAATTGGCTTCAAATTGTTTGTCCTTGTTTTTGGAGAAGTAGAGGAAATTCAGGAAATGCCTATTTCGCAGGGTCCACTCATATTTTCAGTAATGGAATTTGTGTAAAGCACACAGAGCAATAAGCATGACCACAATGTGTAAAGAACATCACAAAATGGCTTCCCAGTAAAAATGGTAGAATGGGTGTTTTGTGGGCTAGTACAAACTCCAGTGGGCTGTTTTAATCAATTCCATCCTAAAATTCACGGCTGAATTTCCACTGTAATTCCCCAACCCTATTCCGCTCACACAACAGATTTTGGATGGAAATACAGGTTCCATTGACTTTCTATTTCAGAAACATTCATAAATCTGTGTCCACTCCTATGTTTCTGTCTTCCTATGACCCCGGGTTATCAGCCTCTGTTGGGAACCAGCCCATGTCACTTTTTTGAGGAGGATGGAAATCTTCATTTCCTGTAAATCCCTATTTTTAGAAATGCTCTTTAAATAAAGAATGCCTTGAGTGTTTTTTTTTTTATATTTTTTTTCTCAAGTAGCAGATGGTAAAATAACATTAAAATATCACTTTGATGAATAATAGTAACAAAAAAATATTAGTGACCACTGTAGTGTAATATAACATTGCCAATATTGTATACTACAGACAAGAATTGCAAAAATTATAAAAATAATCATGAAATTATGTTGCAACTTAGTCCTCAGGCCCCAAGCACCACATTTGTAAGGCATGACTCCCATAAGGATGCTGCACAAGCAGGTGATCTATGCAGGAGAGCAGGACCCACCAGTCAGGTTTCTGGACCAAATTTGCTTATGATATTCTCCTTACAATTATAGGGGTAGTCTAACCACCATCCAATGCTTTCTGAGGTCTACCATCTCTGCACTTCCTGGTTCCCTTTGACAAAAACATGTAACTGCTGCAGCTGATCACCAAGTGACTGACTGCAATGGGTACATGTCCAAGTTGAGAGGGACCAGCGAGACCTGGAAAGCATCAGAAAAGGAGTGATAGGGAATTGTTAGGTGGAGTGTTTCTTCTTTTTTGGTATTTAAGCTTTATAATAAAATATTATATATATATATATATATATATATATATATATATATATATATATATATACATATATTATTTTTATTTTATTTCAAATTTATAAAATTTTTTTGTTACTGTCCGGGTGAACCATTTAATCCAAGAAAAAAAATTCCAGGACATGTTAGCAGAGATTTACTATTTACATAACCTGACAGAATTCTACTGCGCAATGCACCAAGAAATGGCATGCACCAAACTAATGTTGCTGACACTTTTTAGGTCTACCTTAACAGTTCTGATGTATCTAGAAAAGGGTCTTTATTAGGTAATGTGTCAGATCTATATCATTGCGGGAATCTGTCAATATTATTATATTATATCATTGAGGGAATCTGGCTCTATATCGTGCTCAGAGGCATTGCCGAGCCACAGTATGCATGTCTTTTTCCTCCCTGCCTTGACTAATGATGTACAAGGCTCAGTGCTGGATCCAAGCCCCGTAAGGGGGTGGGGGGTTGGCAGGCATGCATACTGCAGCTTGGCAATGCCTTTTTGACATTTAAAGGGGTATTCCGGCTTTATCCATCTTATCCCCTATCCAAAGGATAGAGGATAAGATGTATGATCGTAGGGGTCCCGCTGCTGGGGACTCCGACATTCTGTGCCGAGCGATGCCTCCGAGACGGGGGTGTGACATCATGGTCACGCCCCCTAGTTACGTCACGCCACCCCCCTCCCATAGACATGAATGGAGGGGGCATGGCCATGATGGCCGTGACATCACTAGGGGGCATGGCCATGATGTCACGCCCCGTCTCAGAGGCAGCGCCTGGCACAGAATGTCGGAGGCTGCACAGAGATCGCGGGGGTCCCCAGCGGCAGGACCCCAGTGATCATACATCTTATCCCCTATCTTTTGGATAGGGGATAAGATGTATAAAGCCGGAATATCCCTTTAAGCTCTGATCCTAATATAGAGCTGACAGATTCCCTTTAAAAGAGGTTTTCTTTTGTGTTGGTGAATATATAGCCAACCATGAGATGTAGTCACTATTAGACTATGTTTGGTCCATTTATCTCAATGGACTTGGTACCAATTCCCCTTGGTATATGTCAGCATACTGCCAATGTATAGGCAGTAAGGGCAGTATATAGCGGAAAAAAAGCGAAGGTAGCGCCGGGTGCGGTGTAGGTCTCTAGCCGGTGTAGGTAGGTACCCGGGTGGGGGGTAGCGTGTCCCTTGCTGGTGACAGTAGCTTGGTATGCAGGCCTGCAGCGTGAGGACGGAGCCCAGGGGTGGGTCCGTATGTAGAATGCAGAAATATAGAAAATGCTGCGGTAGCGCTTCCAAGGAATTAACCCAAAATAAATAAAGCAAGATGCGTTTCAGGAGTCACAGCTCCCTTTATCAATTGCAGGTGGTTGCTGCAACCACCTGCAATTGATAAAGGGAGCTGTGACTCCCGAAACGCGTCTTGCTTTATTTATTTATTTTCTTTGATTTCTTTATGCTGTAAAAATAAATTATTTACTTTTATACCAATACCCAAGACTTTGGGTTAATTCCTTGGAAGCGCCACCGCAGCATTTTCTACATTTCTGCAATGTATACAAGGAACATAGGGTATTGTTTAATATTTGAACATAGCCTTACATACATAGAAAGTTGCAGTAATTATATCATGCAAAACATGCAATTTGTATATATCATATGACACTACTAAAAAAATGTGTTTGGTTTGTCAATTTTTTCACGCTATATCTAGATTGCCCATATCTGAATATTGAACCTTTTGGGATCTTAGTTCCACTGTGTACTCTAACTTCCTTCTGTGTCCAGATCTCTTATATAACTGTTCTGGGACCGCAGCGCTCCTATGTTCACTATTGTACATTTGGGAAGTTAGAGAGGAAACTTGGGCAACATTAAGACTTCCTGAAGCGTGAAATTTTAGTTAACAGATCCCATGCGATTGCTTTTTGTAGAAGCATCTGTTGCTTTTTCCAACACTTTATATTCGAATGGATTGGTTATTCTTCAGCTAAACCACGAATGCAAAAACATAACAAGGCTAAAAATAACATCATGGATTTACTGGCTATTTTATACAAGCAATGTGTACATAAAGCCTTAACTCCTCCAGCCCTGCGCTCCCCGTCCCCATGCTTTGCAGCGAGCTCATTAAGTCTCATTTTCTTGCTAGCATGCAATAGCGATGTTGTAAAATAAACAGAGCGTTTACCCTCATCTGTGTCGTTTATACATCCTCTGTTACCACTCTGCATATCCTGCGTCATCTGTACCCTGCAAGCAGCCAAGAACAACAAGTCATACAGTGAAGTGTGATGACAATCAAAGGCCTCAAGTCAACTGGAGCTACAAGACGTAATAAAAGGAAGGAAAGAAGCCAGAGAGGACAGAATTCTTGATGACATCAGGAGAAAGGAGAAGAATTGTCGCTCTGCCATTTTAATTAAAAATAATTTGCCGCATTATTCTAAAGTTTTACATGCAACTTTTAATTAGTTCTTCTTTTATGTTATTGTTTAAAGTATACCTCCAGTGGAAAAATAGATACTTAATAAAAAAAAACTCATCATTATCTCATGTTACATATACACTGGAGCTGCAGCCCAGTCCCTGACACACTTTCTACTACCCTGACTGCCTACATGATACTTGCCACTCCTTCCTCTTCCACTGCACTGCAGAGCATATTTAAAGGGGTACTCAGGTGGAAAACAATCTGTATAAAATCAACTGATGCCAGAAAGATAAACAGATTTGTAAATTACTTCAATTTAAAATTTAAACCTTCCAGTACTTATCAGCTGCTGTATGCTGAGGATCTTCTTTTCTGTGTAACCACAGTGCTCTCTGCTGACACCTCTGTCCATATCCACAACTGTCCAGAGCAGGATAGGTTTGCTATGGGGCTTTTTCTCCTGCTCTGGACAGTTCCTGACATGGACAGAGGTGTTAGCAGAACGCATTGTGGGCAGGCAGAAAATAAATTAAAAAAGAAAAGAACTTCCTCTGGAGCATAGAGCAGCTGATAAGTACTGGAAGGTTTAAGATTTTAAATTGAAGTATTTACAAATCTGTTTATCTTTCTGGCATCAGTTGATTTTATACAGATTGTTTTCCACCTGAGTACCCCTTTAAATATGCTCTGCAGTGCAGTGGAAGAGGAAGGAGTGGTGAGTATCATGTAGGCAGTCAGGGTAGTAGAAAGTGTGTCAGGGACTGGGCTGCAGCTCCAGTGTATATGTAACATGAGACAATGATGAGGTTTTTTTTTAAATAGAAGTAATTTACAAATCTGTTTAACTTTCTGGCACCAGTTGATTTTTTTTAAAAAAGATTGTTTTCCTCCGGAGTACCCCTTTAAGGTAAGAGATACAAATTATTTCAACTGTTTCCCTGTTTGGGTTTGACATATTAGTTATTACAGCTCTTTCTCTCGGAAGGGAGGAAGTAATAGGTTGCAGTAATTATGGTTTCCCCCTACTGTGTACCATGTTCTAGTTATACAACCTGCAAGTAAATGAAGATAGAAAAACAAATCACATTTTTTTATTCTTTCTTAGAAATTTGAAGGTGTAAATCCTATGATTTTTATATGGCTCATTGAAAAACGTTATGAGAAAAATTATCTGGTGAAAAGAAAATCAAAAATACTTTTGAATTACCGTATTAAACACTTCTCCAACTTTCTTATATTCTTAATGTTTAATTTCCTCATCATTTTCAAGATATTGGTTATCCCTGCTAAATCCGTGCTGATGAGCCAAACAGGGCTAGGGTCTTGTGACTCTGGTTAGCTCCAGAGTTAGTTAGCTTTCCAACTGTATCCAACTTTTGTTCTAGACTAAAAACCATGGTCTGTTGGGGTTTGGTTTTCAGTGCAGGTCAAAAGCCGGATACAGCCAGAAAGAGAACCGTCCAGAGTCACTAGCTTACTCCATTCGGCTCATTGAAATGAATGTAGTACAGCTCGGATCAGGCAGGGCTACACAGCAGACAGATCCAGCTGACAGAGAGTCGAAATGTGATGTAAATGCACCCTTACTAACATTTGCATGCTGAATACCTGTGCATACCTAGTCTTATCCAGCTGCATTAGACAGCCCCATAATAAGTCTATGGAGCCCATCTAGTGCAACTGGACAGAGATCGCTGTGTGCTGGTGAGTGTGCAGTTCTTTCTGATCATTCTACCAATAGATGGTAGAGTCAACACTCAGACCATTGACCTGATGAAGAAGGGGGTTTCCCTTGGAAACACATTGTCCACTACATGCACCTGAATTTTGTGTGTAACAATTTAAAGCACTGAAAGACAAAAAGTCTATCGTTTGATCTTTGGGTCAGTGCTACGGGCCACAAGTTGGAACTCCAAAAAGGGGTATCCCTGCCTATCTTTATCTGCTCTACACATTGGTAAATGAGAGGGACACTTTAAAGTCAAAATAAGTTTATGGCTTGAAGATCTGGTGGAAAAATGACTTCCAACAACTCTTTTATGGGTGATATATTAACCACAATCAAAGAATGAAAAAAAGAAGACCTCACCAGTCTTAGAAAAGAGAAGAGCTTACCAGTCTTGTGATGTATGGGGTTGTCGACATGCGTTGCCATCCCAACCACAATATGGATTCCTGGCCAGGATGCAGTCATAGCATGACGTGTATTGATTACAGCCAGACAGAGGTATCTGGAGGACTCCGCTCTGGGTGCCAATATACAAATTATTCTGAAACAACAAATTACCAGATATAAATGATTAATATTTTATGTGATTTATGCTACAAGATAATTTAAATACACCTATCCTGGGTGGATTAAATTAATTTAAGAGATATACACTATAGTTAAAGTCTTAATCGTTGTTCTGGCTTCAAGGGAACTTTGAGAGGAGTTCAGTAAATGAATGGTACAATTTATATAAACTGAGGCAGAGGTAGAGTACAAACTGTCTTCTTACCAAAAGGAGTTTGTTAAATTAAATTATATAAGCAGAAAACAAGCACAAAGAGATCATTAGATATGACTGCTTGATATTATCCCAAACCAATTACATGACCAGTTTGGATCTGTAAACCAGTTATATGAACATAAAGAACACCAAATTAAAAAGGAACACTCCAGGCAAAATGGATACACTGAGGTATGTGCAGTGCTAGAAGAGGTGCATAGCTTCTCTTTCAGCTCCTTGAATCTCTGTCACACACAACTTATTTAAAGGGGTACTCCAGAGAACCAAATGTTTTTAAATTCACTTGTGTCAGAAAGTTATACAGATATGTAAATTTCTTCTATTTAAAAATCTTAATCCTTCCAGTACTTATCAGCTGCTGTATGCTCCAGAGGAATTTGTGTAGTTCTTTCCAGTCTGACCACAGTGCTCTCTGCTGACACATCTGTCAGGAACTGTCCAGAACAGGAGCAAATGCTCATAGCAAACCTATCCTGCTCAGTATAACTCTGACACCCACAGAGGTGGTAGCAGAGAGCCTAGTGTCTGATTGAAAAAAGACTACACAACTTTCTCCAGAGAACACAGCAGCTTCCGAGATAACAGAGGGTGGGTACCATATCCTGATCACTGCGTGTGGGCAAAACCACACCTGCACGTGGTGGCCAACAGCTGCATGATCTTGCTGCAACATTGTGTGGCTATCGCCCCCTGTATGTGGGCATGGATTTTACCAGCACATGATGATCATGATATGTACTCTCCCCTTCTTGTCACGGAAGGTATACCCCTGAAATTACAGGGGCCAGAAGTGGAGCGCCAGGGACCAAGAAAAGACATACTATTTATTTTCCCTAGACTACCCAAGCTACCATATACATTAGATGTGTGTCAAGACCGGTTGATCATCTAATATATATTATATGATGGCTTTCCAACTCTCCACCACTGGTAGATGTCTGGGAAGAGCAGGATCAGGTATGTTGTATTTCAAAGGCCTGATCCTTTGTCCTCTGAAAGATCACCTGCTGTCAAGAGTTTCTGGCAGCAGCTTTCTGAAAACATGCTCAGTGAATCGTGCACGTGTATGAGGGGAATAAGGAACAACAGCTGTAGGCCAAACAAGCATTCACTATGGCCATCTTATATGTATGGCAACTTTTTGCCCTTCAGCATGGGTGTAACTACTAAGGAAGCAGGTATAGGAGGTGCTATGGAACCCAACAAACAAGAGGGACCATTTCTACTCAGACATAAGGTGAAGTCCATGATGACTATAGAACACAGTAGTGAAAAAGTGAATGAAGAACCACTCTAAGTTATATTATTAAGTTTTTTTTTTAGCCTTGTTTCTATACAGTGACATCAAATGAGCATTATACCGACAAGTGCCAATTTATCATTCATTTGCTTCTATTTAAGCCAAATAAGTAAGGAAATTAGTTGTAGGCTACTTTATAGAAAATACTTCTATGCACAAGCACCAACATAACAAAAAGAGTTGTCACCATGAGAAATTAACTGAAATAGAAATACACAATAATAGTTTTTTGCATTTGCTTCCCATATCTCAAATAGAAGGGAACAATTATTTTTATTTCATTCCTTGGAAACACAAAAAAATATTTGTGTGAGAGCAGCCAAGTAATAAGTAATGACATCTCACGACTGCCAGTACTCTGGACTTGCAAATGAGCAGTAGATGCAAAGAACCATCAATATCTGCAGCCGAGGAGCCAAGTTCTTGGCATAAACACATTCCTCATTCCATGTCTGTTTAGTAGAGTTATACATTTCTTACATCCCAACATGCACCATAACAATGGCTCCAAAAAATTCTAAATGTCTCAAAAAAATATTTCTCACATTTATGTGTAGCGCCTTGTCCACAATGATGTTATGTGGCCACATCTGTGAATGGTTGCTGTGAAACATTACATTTCCATAGGCAAAAAATCATTACGGTGATGTGTTTGCAACATACAGCCAGTGGGCGGTGCTGCTATATCATCACTATATCATCACTATCTAGTCCTTACAAAGTTTAGGGGACAGGTAGGAGATTTCTAACATTAGAAGTTCAATTATTCTCCTAATTTTTTGCAGTTTTGCACAGTTGTTCTAGTCCCTGAAATGCATTATATATCTCTATAGGTCACAGCATTGTTAGCAGATACCAGTTTCTGTAGAATGAAATGAATATCTTTTCTACTGCTTACAGCCACCACTAACAGGAATGTACTGTGGGTGGATTTTCTGGAACTACCAATGAATTACACACTGTTGAATTTTTTGTGCTAAAGCCCCCCCTATATAGTCAATCTCTCCTTCTGCTTTTCATCTCTGCAGTAGCAATGTAAACATCTTACTTTCTCTGAGGTCGCCATACTAGCATCAGCAGACACTAAAATGATAGGTTGAACTTCATGCACTAACCTACCATTACTAAAACGGGTGAGAAATCACATGGTTTAAAGGGTACCTCTCATCAAAAAAACTTTTGATATATTATAGATTAATGTATGCAGAATAACTTTACAATTGCATGTTATTAAAAAATATGCTCCTTTCTATTTAATTTTCCACTTTGAAGAAATGACCACTAGGGGTCTCCCTACCAGTCCTGGCAGCAAGCATTTCAGACTCATGCTGGAGTCCTAAACACTACGAGCTGCCAGTCTGCTTTGTTCACAAAGGAGAACACTCGGAGCTGCCAGCCTGCTTTGTTCACAGCCTGTTTGGCTGTGAACAAAGCAGGCTGGCAGCTCTGAGTGTTTAGGACTCCAGCATGAGTCAGAAATGCTGATCGGGAAAAATACAATAGAAAGAAGCATATTTTTCATTAACATGCTATTGGAAAGTTATTCAACATTCATTAATCTAAAATATATCAAAAGTTTATTTGATGAGAGGTACCTTTTAAAGGGGTACTCTGGTGGAAAACTTTTTTTTTTTTTTTTTTTCAAATTAACTGAAGAAAGTTAAACATATTTGTAAATTACTTCTGCTAAAAAATCTTAATCCTTCCAGTACTTATCAGCTGCTGTACACTACAGAGGAAGTTGTATAGCCTGACCACAGTGCTCTCTGCTGACACCTCTGTCCATTTCAGGAACTGTCCTGAGCAGGATAGGTTTGCTATGGGGATTTGCTCCTACTCTGGACAGTTCCTGACATGGACAGAGGTGTCAGCAGAGAGCACTGTGGTCAGACTGAAAAGAACTACTCAACTTCCTCTGGAGCATACAGCAGCTGATAAGTACTGAAACGATTAAGATTTTTTTTTATAGAAGTAACTTACAAAACTGTTTTACTTTCTGGCACCAGTTGATTTGAAAAAAAAAAAAGAAAAAAAAGATGTTTTCCACCGAAGTACCCCTTTAAGCTTGGTCATACACCTTGATATAAAGGGGTACTCTGGAGAAAAATAATGTTTTCAAGTTAACTGTCAAAAGAAAGTTATTACAGATTTTTATATTACTTCTAAAAAAAAACTTAAATGGGTACTGTCATTTGGAAAAACTTTTGATATGGCCTAGCAACATGTCAAAAGTTTGGATCAGCAGGGGTCTGAGTGTTAAGACCTTCACTGATCAAAAGAACAAGGCAGGAGAAATGTGAGTTCACTCCCAGCTCTGTTACGTAATTGAGGCAAACTCGCAATGTAAGTCTATGGAGCCTGTCTCGATCACATGACACAGAGCAGTGAGAGGAGAGTGTCAGTGTGGACTTCTCCCACTTTGTCCTCCTGATCAGTGGTGGTCTGAACATTCAGACCCCCGTCGATCCAAACTTTTGATATGCCGCTAGGACATGTCAAAAAGCTGTCGGCCAGCAGCTACAGCGGTCAGCTATTCAATCTAAATATCACTTTTTTCAATGGGATAATATCCCAATTCGATTAAATATAATTGAATTTGGACATTGTGTAAAAAATGTGTTATTAGTTCTTGGAACAAAATCTATTGAAGAAAAAGTAAATCAGAAACGATTGCAGAAGGAAAGGTGCTGTAAACCACGACTTGTAAAATTCACAATCATATCCTCAAGAGCTGAATTTGTTGTCCATACATTGAATTACTGCAGCTTTTATACAAGACCTTGAGCAAGAAGGTAGAAGGACACAGGGTTATTTCTCTCTTTTAC
Source organism: Hyla sarda (assembly GCF_029499605.1). Lineage (NCBI taxonomy): Eukaryota > Metazoa > Chordata > Amphibia > Anura > Hylidae > Hyla > Hyla sarda. Next base: position 72,203,745 of record NC_079195.1, read on the forward strand.
GACCCCTTTGCTTCATTCAATGATTACAGTTCACATTGTTTGCATTTTTCTTAGGGATTATCTGAAGGTGCCTATGCACATTAGATACTGTATATGCACTGCTTTATCCAACAAACATATTTGTTCCTCAATGTTCGATGTTGGGGGAACCAGAGATCATGAACCATATGTTGGATTTCGGCATGAAATTTTTGGTTCTGCCGGGAAAGAAATGTTGCACGGAGTGGAAACTATTAACCTTGCAGAGTAGCATATTACAGAAGGACATTGAAATAAAACAGGTTTTTAGAGAAAACTATAGTATAGTTTACCTGTTTTTTGGATATGACCATATTTTCAATTGCTTGTGGCCTTTTAAAAACCTGTATTTCTTCTATTATGTGAACTTTGTTGTTGACAACCACGGCCTTGTGAATCCAGCCATTGTCTGCAGAAGAAAAAACGGAGGAAGATTAGAAATGTGATTGGGATGGGATTCACGCTCTCATCAGTACAAGATATGGAAACCATGGCAATATGGAGTAAATAATCAGGAGGAGCACATGGAGGAGGAACATGCCAAAAACAGCTATATGCAGGTTGGAATAAATTGTTCTGTAATTTTAAGATGGATATGTGCCAGGATACATCCACTTGAGGAAGCACATTTAGCTACAGGGAATAATTTACATGGTTTTATTCACATATTTAGCAGGCTATATACCATCGCTGTTTGCCTATTTATTGTTTGGCCAACAGCTATCTCTTCTGATCCCACAATAGACATGTAAATTAAGCCGTGCATACAGCTGCAGCTCTGGCATTGGCTTGAACAAAAGGATCTAGTACGGTAATCCAACATGTCTAATCCTCCTCTCCTCCATCATCTGCAGTTAGGGGAAAATTCAGGAGCAAACTATAAAATTTAGATGGTTGACTGGTCCTGCCAAAATCTGTGACATCAAATGCATATGGCTGGCTTAAAAGAATGAAAAATAAATCCATTATTTGGTGGTTTGTTATCATAGAAAATAACCCCCATAAAGCACATTTCTAAATCTGACCATATGATATCCTCAAAGACAGCTGCTGAACACTACAGATCTAGTTTTTTTTTTTGAAGTTTTACTTTTGTATACATTTTCCCTGTAAATCAATGGCCAAACATGTTATACATGGGTTTGAGTTTGCCATAGCTGAAGCTGCTCTTACTTAGGTGTTTTCTGCTGTAGATATGCCCTAGTAGGATATATAGACAGTGGTTGTCCTTTTAAAACCCTGTGTAATCATACTGCGTCCAATACGTTTATACTTTCAACTGTTGAGTACAATACCGTAGGGCAGTGGTCTCCAACCTGCGGACCTCCAGATGTTGCAAAACTACAACCCCCAGCATGCCCGGACAGCCATCGGCTGTCCGGGCATGCTGGGAGTTGTAGTTTTGCAACATCTGGAGGTCCGCAGGTTGAAGACCACTGCCGTAGGGAATCAGAGCTGCAGACATGCACAGATAGCTGACAAGGGGATAAAACACAGTTATAAAATCATGTTTTATTACTGTGCTAAAGAGTACCAGAGGGGGTGAGGGGCTGCACCACATACGCCTCTTGAAAGACCCCCCCACACAAACTTCTCCCTGCTCTGTGTGATTGAAGTACAGAGATTTTAGGAGGAAGGAGGTGTGCACGCTGCAGGTCAGCACCACCTCTACAACTCTTGAGCTTGGAAAGCAAAAATTATTTTATGTCTTTGCAAACGGTCATCCACTACAAGACAGATCTCATGTCTGCAGCTGTGAGCATTATATTAAGATGAAAGTTTATCTTTAACTTAATCATATTTTTGGAGTGTGGAAGGAAACTAAACACACAAGAAAACCATGTGGACAAAACAAACTGCTCTGGTCAGATAAGGTGAACAAGATGTAAACAGAGGCTTATGTGATATGAAACACAGCTAAATTTACTGTGTAGAATAGATGTAGAAATATGTGAAACCTGCAACAATAACAAGTACCTAATGTACAGTATGTATAATCTAAACTTGTAGGCTGCCGAGGACTCCAGTGGCAGTCTGCATTATGCTGTAGAGAAAAGTTTAGAAAGGAAGTTCTGGCTTACAGACCTGTCCCTAGAAACAGCACATCATACTGTTCTTTGTCCAGAGCTGTGACTCTGTCTACAACGATTCGAGTATATACAATGTTCTTCTTGGAGAGAAGCTGTTTGTCTCCAATTGGCTTGACCACCTCAGATACCAGAGGATGGAGTTTTACAAAATCAAGGACATTATTCGGGAGATCCTGTGAAGAGTTGTAGCCACTGCTCCGAAATTCATTTGTGATACACTGTTAGAGAAGAAAAAACAGTAAAGTAAAATATTCAAATGATCTTATTATAATTTCTTGGAGCATCCTATTCTCTACGATCTTCAAAGTCAACCTTATATGGCCACCTCAGCATTTACTCAGATAACAATGAAATGTGTGTCATTTACAAATATGAAAAGTTACTATTTCAAACATAATTGCACTAAAATGCAAAGAATTAGATCTGATTGCAGTCCATCATCCATGTCAGGTGGGCCAGGGAGCTAAGAGCTGGGATATGGTTTGCTGCAGCCCTTACACTGGACATATTATTTAGTCATCTCTGTCTCTGGTTATGAAGTGGAGGAAACATGTGACAACTAAGGGTTGGGGAAAATTGACAGGTGATCATCTGATTACAGGCTGGCTCAATGGCATTACTATCACCAAGGATGAGAATTCTAGGTGTTTAGCCCAATGCCCCAGATATCCTGACTACACTAATCTGCCATTTTTTGGCATGTTCATGCACTGTGGATCTATCGAACATCAGTTGCAGAAAATGTGTAGTGTTTCTGCACCTAAACACATCAATGTATTTTAAAAATATTCTTTCTATTCCATTTATAAATGTTTCTGGAGATTGTCAAACCTGGACATACGGTTTATAGTGACCAGGAGGCAGACATATTTCTGGATATCCTGTCTGTAATCCCACTATAGAATACTACATGCAGCTTTTTCCCAGACTGAAAGAGCTATTACACTCAACACCTGCATTGAAATGTACAGGAAACTGAGAAGATTGGCTTTTCTGTAATAAAACGGAGTCCATCATTGCTGAAAATATATATATATTTTTATAAATGTATATGTTTTTGCAATCTAAATGGATATAAATAGGCCCTACACTTTTAGTAAACTTTGCATAATTCATTAATACAAACAAAAAAGTAAGAAACTGTGCTGTGACTTATTTTATTAGATAAGAACATCCCTTTTTTCTGGTTCTTCTGCACCTACCCCCCCCCCCCCCACCCCTGCTTCAAACTCATCATTCACCTTAGTCAATGTAGGAGTGAAGAGGAAGATTTTCTAGAGAGAAACAGAAGCAGAGAGAAACACACACATACATACTGCAGAAGCATGTGGTGAGTTATCTCTCACCCACTGCTGGTTTTGCAGTTTACACTGCTTAGTACTGCTGCTCGATAAGGTCTTTCATACCGTTGTTGCTGCTGCTCCTGTGCAATGTATGGGAGACATGACAGCAGCTATCCTACACCCACTAGCTCAGGAATAACTGGAAAATGGACATAAAGTCTGCAAACAGGAAAGCTGGTGAAAAATGCCATATACGTGTTATATACAGTAATGGCTAGAGATGGTGTAATTCTTTTTACATGAACAAAAGCTTATACTCAAAACTTTCCTTAAAAATACAAGTATGCTTTATAGTTCTGTACAGTGATCTAATCTTGCTTTTCCTGATCCAGGGCTCCAAATCGCCAGCATAAAAATATAGTTTAAATATAACAGAAAGACATAGTCAACCACTGAACAAAACATAAATGCCCATCCAAGAATTGACTAATAGGTCTCAGCACCTATATAAATAAAATAAAAATAAATACCAGCAAATAATCAAAATTGTTGAAGTGATCTTGTCACAAGACTCTGCTCAGCACAGAAAACCTACTATAAATATAATCACTTACTGAGCCAGGCCTTAGTTTTGGAACTTCTCCGTTATATTTGGTCCATTTCCGTGAGGAATCTTGATATTCCATATAGGGGCCTTCAAATACTCTCTGAATATCAGGTAGGCTGTATCGACAGACCGCTGAGATCTTCATGTTTCCCCTGGGCACAATAATGGGGACATAATTATATAACTAAATACTGCACTAGTGGGCACCACAAAGCTCTGAAACCACTGAAAAATACTTTGTGACAGAAAGAAGCAAACAGACCATGAGGAATTCAGAGATATGATCAGAGCAGAAAGTAATTATCATGGGTTAAATTTATACAAATTCAGTCTTAGGCAAGTCAAAGACATGGATATCCTGACGCAGTCCTCTGCATTACATGGATGAGGCGTCATGGAATATCAGCAACCCAACATGTATCCATGAGAATAATGGACAAGCAAATATTCTTTATTTAGATAAATATGTTTTATACAACCTAACAAAATAATGTACATGAGTTTGTTCTGATTAACAGAGAAGGAAGCAAATAAGCAAATTATTTGGAGTGATTCTTGTGTGCTCTCTCTCCAATTCTCATTTTATGCAATTTATACAATATACAAGCAAGTGGGTGTCTGCACTGAGACGAATGACAGACAGAATTACTAAAAAAAGGTTTGAAATTCTGCATTATTTTGTGACATTGCATGGACCAATGGCTCCTAGACAGACTGGAAAATTATTCTTATTATTTTGGACAGCTAGACACGGTTAACCCTCACTCTGTCAGTCATCCTTAATTTGCAGTAAGAATTGAAAAATCAGTGCACCAAGCATACTGGGTACCAATGTGCATCGTAGGACATGAGGAGCATTATGGGAAGATCACCAGGGTCAAAGTCCTGGACCTCAGCATGTCACATACAGTAAGTACAGTAAATTTGACCAATAACAAGACTATAAATAACATGAACATTTTTGGTAAACCCCCAATTTTGACCAATGGAATTTTAGAAAATTATTTTATAGACCAGAACTTTTTTTCTGCAGACAGTTCTTACTAAAAACTCATATTAAAAAGGTAGTTGGTGTATAAATTCCCATTCAGGCAATGAAAGTGTCTGTAGCTTTTAATGGGGCTAAATTCTTCCATATTTAGTTGCTCATATTTCTCAATGTATTGTCACTTAGCTATTCTTGTTGTCCAAATACATAGCTGTCCTAAATATTATAAAGCAGCATTTCCACTACATTAGAATGTACTCTTCAGCTCCACCAGAAGTGGTTTAGTTTAAGAACATACAAAAATAGTCTCAGACAAGTGTCCACACTTTTAACTAGCTAAGAAGTAAATATATATACTATTGATACTATTATTGTTTTCCCACAAAGAAATAAAAAATTTTATAACTTTGTGAATGGATTCATTTGAGAACTGTGGCAGATGGATTATTCCACTCAAGAAGCAGTAATACCATTTATACAAAGCTGGGTGTGGGTGGTAGGGAATATATTGTTTCTCAATATTTACATCCTATTTCACGAGATATTAGCAAACAACCCTCCATCTGGTCGATTATCATTCTCAACAATCTTGGCTATATTTTACATAGTTTTCTTTTGGCGTAATTTTGGGCATCTGTTAGCTTGAAAAAGCTTCTACTCAATCAATAGGCCCCCCCTCTCTCCTCAGTCACTACATGAAGGGTTGTCTCGTATGAAGTCCGTGCCAAGTGGCTTCTGTTGAGTCACAATTCCAACCTACCAGGTGCTCCGTTGGCATCATTCCAGGCGATGAGACCATTAGGACAAAAATAACACTTGTCATTTGCTAATGACTCCGCTCCGGTCCTCCCTAATGAGAACTCATATGTTTTCAATAATCTGAAACGTATTGCTCTTATTCAATGACAATGTATGACACAATTTTGTAACATATATTTAGTGTATCAGAAATGTCCCCTTCTACCCCTCCTTGTGACAATAATCAGATGTTAGCTGGTCACATACATTAGACAGTTGTGGGAATCGGTCTTGTTGTAATCATATGTGCATAAATAGAATTTCAGGCTGACCCAATACACATTCCATCAGGGCTTCTCAAACATTTTATACTCTGACCTCAACAGGCAAATCACTAATGCTGGGGCTTCACCAGCAACAAAATACTACTGTGCAGTACTAAATGCCACCGCACAGCACTAGGTACCTCCTGAGAAGCACCAAATACCACAGTGCAGCACAAATGCCTCTCCAGAGAAGCACCAAATAATTCCCCCAAGAAGCACAAAATAATAGACTGCATCACAAAATATCTGCCCAAACATGACAGTGCTGCATAAAGTACCTCATCAAAGTTACCAAACAACACAATGCAGCACATGGACGAGTTAGAAGGACAAGTGGTTAGACAGATATCACCCTGCAGGTAGAGGAGAAGTGCTGCGCAGGCCAGGTGAGTGTGTCTGTGTGTGCGTCGGGGGGAGACTATGCTACCTAATGTGGGGAAACAATGCTACCTAATGTGGGAAAACTGCTACGTAATGTGGGGAAACTGCTACCTAATGTTTGGAAACTGCTATGTAATGTGGGGAAACTGCTACCTAATGTGGGGAATCTTTGCTACCTAATGTGAGGAATCTATGCTATCCAATGTGGGGAATCTATGCTACCTAATGTTGGGAAAATATGCTACCTAATGTTGGGAAAATATGCTACCTAAATGTTGGGAAAATATGCTATGCTACCTAAATGTTGGGAAACTATGCTACCTAATGTGGGGAAACTATGCTACCACTATAAAGGCTCCCAGTCCCCTGATCTTCCTGCTTCCGATGACATGGTGACCCTGCGGAGACTGCTCTCTTAAACAATAATTGGCTGTGACTCACCTTAGCCAGGGATTGGCTGAATGGGCATGATTCCTGCAGGGTCTGCACATCAAAGGCAGAAAAAAGCAGAGAGTACTGGTTCTGACTAACTGGTCAAAGAAGAACGTGAAGGGGGATATCGGAAGGAGAGTATGCTTTATTTATTAAAACATTTTTGCAGCAATCGGGATGCCAAAAAAAAATCACACCTGAAAAAAACTTTTTAAGGCAACCTTTGCCCAACAGGATCTCAGCACCAGTATCTCTACAGAATCTCACTCCGGTGAGCGAGATTTCCAGTATCTCTACAGAAATCTCACTTTTTTGCTGTTTACTTTTTTTTTCCACTTTTTTTTTTTGCAGTGTTATAGCTCCCATAGGGGGCTATAACGGCATACACTGATCTTTTACGTTTCTTATAGGAAACCATTGATCGATGTTTCTGCCGCTTGACTGCTCATGTCTGGATCTCAAGCATGGAGCAGTCATTTGGCGATCGGACAGCAAGGAGGCAGGTAGGGACCCTCCGGCTGTCTTGTAAGCTGTTCGGGATGCCGTAATTTTGCCGCAGCGATCCCAAACAGCTCCCTGAGCTAACTCGCATAGTTTTAGTTTCACTTTAGACACGGCGATCAACTTTGAACGCCGTGTCTAAAGGGTTAATAGTGCAAGGCCCCGCGATCGATGCTGCACGCTATTAGCCACGGGTCCCAGCCGTTGTTAGAGGCTGAACCCGACCCGCTATGGCCCCCCGTTATAAAACGGGAGCTGTCTCATGACGTACATGTACGTCATGGGTCCCGAAGGGGTTAAGCAGAGCACCATTTTCAACCAATATGTGGAAGAAAAAAAGATCTCTCTGCTGCCAAAAAGAGTGAAATAGTTCAATGCCTTGGACGATGTATGAAAACATTAGATATTTCACAAAAACTTAAGCGTGATCATGGCACTATTAATAGATTTGTGGCAGATTAAGAGCACAGACAGGTTTGTGCAAATAAAGGCACACTGAGGAAGATTTCTGCCAGATCCATGCATCGGATCAAGAGAGCAGCTGCTAAAATACCATTACATAGCAGCAAACAGATATTTCAAGCTGCTGGTGATGTCTGTGGGACTCCAGAGGCAAGATGTAGAGTCCTCCAGAGTCTTGCAACTGTACATAAACCTTCTATTCGGCCACCACTAACCAATGCTCACAAGCAGAAACAGCTGCATTGGGCAGAAAATACATGAAGACTATTTTTGAAACAGTCCTGTTCACTGATGAGTGTGTTGCAACCCTGGATGGTCAAGATGGATGGAGTAGTGGATGGTTGGTGGAAGGCCACCCTGTTTCAACAAGGCTGCAATGTTAGCAAGGCGGTGGTGGAGTCATGTTTTGGGCCGGAATCACGTGAAGAGAGCTGGTCGGCCCCTTTAGGGTCCCTGAAGATGTAAAGATGACCTCTGCAAAATATGTGGAGTTTCTGACTGACCACTTTCTTCCCTGGTACAGAAGGAAGAACTATGCTTTTCGTAATAAAATCATCTTCATGCATGGCAATGCACCATCTCATGTTGCAAAGAATACCTCAGCCTCAATGGCTGCTATGGGGTGAAAAGGAGAGAAAGTCATGGTGTGGCCTCCATCCTCCCCTGACCTCAGTCCTATTGAGAACCTTTGGAGCATCCTCAAACAAAAGATCTATGAGGGTGGAGGCAGTTTACATTCATACAGCAGCTCTGGGAGGCTATTCTGACATCTTGCAAACAAATTCAAGCAGAAGCTGTCCAAAAACTCACTAATTCAATGGATGCAAAACTTGCGAAGCTGCTATCAAAGGATAGGGGATAAGATGTCAGATCGCCGGGGTACCGCTGCTGGGGACCCCGGGGATCGCTGCTACAGCACCCCGCTATCATTACTGCGCAGAGCGAGATCGCTCTGCACGTAATGACGGGCAATACAGGGGCCGGAGCATCATTACATCACGGCTCCGCCCCTCGTGACGTCACAGCCCGCATCCGTCAATACAAGTCTATGGGAGGGGGCATGGCGGTCGTCACGCCCCGTGCCATAGACTTGCATTAAGGGGACGGGCCGTGATGTCATGAGGGGCGGAGCCATGACGTCACACTGCTCCGGCCCTTGTATCGCCCATCATTACGCACAGAGCGAACTCGCTCTGCGCAGTAATGATGGTGGGGTGCCGCAGCGGGGATCCCCGGGGTCCCCAGCAGCGGGACCGCGGCGATCTAACATCTTATCCCCTATCCTTTGGATAGGGGATAAGATGCCAGGGGCAGAGTACCCCTTTAATAGTTGATAACATGAGAATTATGCTGACTGTTATTTACATCAATTATTTAGGTAAATGAGAAAAATATAATTTGCATAATAATTTGGAACATTGTGTATGTCCGGCATCCAGCATACTTGAACTTAGCCTAGATCTCGATGCAACTGATGACAAGTTGTCATCAGTTGTATGGCATCCGGCGTCCATTGTTTCTGGACGGTGGACAGGCTGTCCAGTGCCCTTCGGCATGTCTAACCATCTGGCGTCAAAATTAAGACGCTGGATGATTATGAACCGTCCCATTCAAATGAATCGGATTGGTTCTAGCACCAGTTTCACCAGGTGGACGCCAGAAGAAAACTGTGCCGGACGCCTGATATATGTGAACCCAGCCAAGGTCATGGTGTTGAAGTAGTGTTAAGCGCGAATATTTGAATATCGAAATTTTTACCGCGAATATCGGCACTTCGCGATTTCGCTAAGATTTTGAATATAGGGCTATATATTCGTAATGACGAATATTCTTTTTTTTTTTACTTCCTTCACAGTACACATCACAACAATGATGTGTACTGTGTAAAAAAAAGTGATCATCCCTCCCTGCTTCCAGCTTGTGGTCCAAAGAAGGCTCCAATATTATTTACTGTGTGAGTCGGTGTGGAGCGAGAATATTTTGTATATGCGAATATGCAAATATTCGAGAATGTCTTAGCTTTAGATAGATTAGGTTAGTTTAGCAGATAGGTTTTAGTGTAGGGTATATGGTTAGTTGAAAGATATAATCGCGCATGCGCACTATACGAATTTCATTACGATTTTTGCATGAAAAAAAAGTGAACGAACATAGCGTATTAAGCGAACATAGGACGTATATTCGTCCATATATTCATGAAATATCGCAAATTCGAATATGACCCCTGCCGCTCATCACTAGTTGTAAGAAGGATCTTCATGGTTGGTTCTCTACTATAGAGGACTTAATTTCAGAGATTAAGGCACTATAGCTAAAATACAATCTTTCCATGTTATATTTGTTACTACCTTAAATAAGGCTTTTGTGGACATTTTTGAGGAAAGCAACGTGCCAAGTGACCTAGGACCAATACATTTATTAGACCTGTTCTCCACTAAGCAAGAAAACAATACCGTACAGTCAGTCTCCAGAGTTTGCATGGTGTGCTGAACATTGTACATTGTTTATGTTTACGAGTATTTCTTTCCTCTATCGCAGAAAGCATTTTCTGTGTGACAGGTCGCACATCTGGAATATTTATAACTGGAAGCCAAGCGCTGAGATTCACACTGAGAGAAAAACAGCATGCAAAAAACTATTTCTCCGGAGTCAGGAACCGGTCATGTTCCACTGATTAGAAGACTATTTAGGACTGGGGGCACTTAAAGGGGTACTCCGGTGGAAAAAATTATTATTTTTTTAAAATCACCTGGTGCCAGAAATTTAAACAGATTTGTAAATGACTTGTATTAAAAAATCTTTACCCTTCCAGTACTTTTTAGCGTCTGTATGCTACAGAGGAAATTATTTTCTTTTTGAATTTCTTTTTTGTCTCTCTGCTGACACCCCTGTCCGTGTCAGGAACTGACCAGAGCAGCATAGGTTCTGGACAGTTCCTGAAACGGGCATCAGGTGTCAGCAGAGAGCAGTGTGGACAAGACAAAAAAGAAATTCAAAAAGAAAAGAATTTCCTCTGTAGCATACAGCTGCTAAAAAGTACTGCAAGGGAAAATATTTTTTTTTTTTATAGAAGTCATTTACAAATCTGTTTAACTTTCTGGCACCGGTTGATTTAAAAAAAAAAAAAAAAAAAAATTCCACCGGAGTACCCCTTTAACCATTTCAGAAACTTGTCAGCTAAAAATCATGTCAAGCCAGCATACATGTGGAGCACCACTCTGCTGCATTATCAGGGGCACCAAAAGTCTTATGATCAGTAAAAGTGAAGATAGATTCTCAAAATTCAGGTTATTTAGTTTAAAATAAAGTTGAGAGGTGACCTAATAGCTGTGTATAAATATATTTAAAGGGCAGTACAAAAGATCTCGCCCATAATTTATTTATAGGCAAAACTGTATCTATAACAAGGGGGCATCCTCTACGAAAAATAAAAATTTTACCCAAACACAGAACTCTCAGCCACCAAAAGATGTCACGGTGAACTCACTACAAGGGTTCAAAAAAGTCGGTGATTCCGGGATTAATTCTGGCTTTGTTCTTATCCAGATTAAAATTGGGAAGAAAATGTTTTCCCAAAGAGAAGAAAATTGCCTTCTAACTTTATTTTAATTTTTTTTTTGCCTTCCTCTAGATAAGTGATCTCAAACTGTGGCCCTTCAGATTTTGCAAAACTTCAACTCCCAGCATGCCCGGACAGCCGTTGGCTGTCCGGGCATGCTGGGAGTTGAAGTTTTGCAAAATCTGAAGGGCCACAGTTTGAGACCATTGCTCTAGAACACTACTGGGTAATAGGCTAACCTGGAAGTATTTTTTTAACCTGACAAACTAATGTTATCTGTAGTCTTCCAAGTTCTGCTGTTCTTTCTCCTGCTTTTGTTTCCAGACCACCAGTGACTCTACTTCTAATTCCTATGACATGTGCATCATAGTGAAGGGTGTCATGAGATCCCGCAGAAAAGACAACATACATGTCAGCTATTTGTGGTCTACCTTGTAAGCACTGGGGAGAGCCATTTAATGGTAGTACCTGCACCCATAAGTTTTGCATCATCAGTACATCTGTAAAATTCCCCATTCGCATTTCCCATTCCCGGTTTCCTTTTCATACTCTTGAAGAGCTGTAAGTTTGGCCTCGGAGCTACAAAGCCTTCTAGAAAACAAAGTATGCAGTTTCTGAGCGGGGAATTACAATGTTATAGTTGTCCCATAAGGTGCAAGCTACTGTGCCCCATAAGTTGGCTGCAATGCAACCCCAGGATCAACCATGGTTTTTTAAAGGAGTAGTGCAAAGGATAGGGGATAAGTTATAGATCTGAACGATAAGTTATAGATCTCCTGAACGAGGCCTCTGCAGTCTGCCTGAAGCGGCCGTTCTGACCCCCGCAGGAAGCCGGGGCTGACATGCCCCCTCTATGTATCTCTATGGGATACATGGAGGGGGAGTGTTGGCCGCCACTCCGTGTGGGCGTCAGCACGCCCCCTTCCAGCAGACTGCCAGGGCCCCGTTCAGGAGACCGCAGGGGGTCCCAGTGGTCGGGCCCCCCGCGATCTATAACGTATCCCCTATCCTTTGGATAGGGCATAAGTTATATTTCATAGGAACACGAGAAAGAAAACAACGGAGCACATACCGTGATATCAGATGCAGGTGCGGCTTTATTCTTATATATAGGTTGCCATTAACCCTTACTAATTGGAGTCAGCTGCACGTGAGCTATCGGTGCCAGAGTCTGCTTCTCTGGATGAGGTATATTTCACTACAGAACTGCTTTAATGTAAAATACTGTATAATACTTGAGGAAAATCCCAAAATGGAATTGAAATGCATTATGCCCTTCCGAATATCAGTAAAAACCTGCTACATCTGTAAGAAGATACGGTAGACCTGCATCTTTTGCAGCACCAGAAAGCAACCATGATTTTTTCTTATTTGTATGCCCCTTATATAAACTCCTGCACTCATTCCCATTTCCCAAGCAGTGTTCTCCTCTTCTGTGATAGTTACATATGAATGGCCAGTATATAACCTCTTACATGCAGTTTTTACTGCCACAGGTCTCTCGTCATCAGTGATAACCACATTCACTTGTATTTGTATCTTGGACCTCTGTCACTTGTGTTTTCTCAGAGCCAACAATACCCTTGATAAAAATACTGGTCCTGAAAGTTACATCCAGCATTACTGTCTTTGTCACCATAGTAGAACGTGAGAAAACTTACAAAACATAAAATTGGTTATTTAAAGGACCTAGTACAGCGTAAAGTAAAGGAAGACTCTAACATACCATTGGAAAAAAAAGGCTGCATAGAAGATGGTTCCGTCCCAGTTGCCCACATTCAAGGTGTAAACACTTTTTAAGGTTTCATAGTATGGACTGGAGCAGAATAGTCTTGCTTTCAGGAATGACGTCCATTTCCTTTGCAGAATCTTCTTGCCTCCTATATCACTCTGAAATTGTAAGGAAACTGCATTAAGATTTTCTAATATGGAGAATGTAAGCAGGAGGTGATCATTTTAACATAACCTCAACACACAACTCATCCGTACAATCTGATTATTCAGTTACTGGACAGAGGATACCTATCACTACTATATTTGTGGTCACCTCTCCACCAGTGTCTGGCTTTGTAATGTATACAAAACCAGAATTTGGTTTAGGTCTGCATGGTGTTTTTTTTCCCTAAAAAAAAAAATCTGAAAAGAACTGTACCCTTTTTCTCCTCCATGATGCAGTTTTTGTGGCGTTTTGCCCCCCCCCCCCCCCCCCCCCCACCAGTGACACAGGCAATTCTATGACACAGGCAATTCTACCTTTTCAGGTGGATACATCAAACTGGCAAAAATGAACTCAAGTATTCTACAGTAACCCAAATGGCTGAGGTAAACATAGTTGGGCTCTAGCTAACAAGTGAGGTGTGATTTGAGGAACCCCTCAATATGCACTTAAAGTGGATCCGGAACTAAACAGACAACCCCTTCAAGGTTTAGTTCAACTTTAAAAGAATTATAAAGTTTTATCAGCCATATCAGGACACTGTTCAAACATGTAATCTTTGTATCTGGAAAAGGTCTAATGCCCTTATCCATAACTCTGCTCTACTCAGATACGGGAGCATTGGGCGCCTTTCCTCTGACTCACTGACTAAAACACCTACATTCCTGAGGTGGAGAACAAGCTGTTATCCAAGAACGGTATCACAAACTAACAATATGGTTGTGAAATCCTCCTAATCAGCTATTTACAGACAGGTAGGTTCATTTTCTCTGTTTTATCTGTCTGCTTTGTCTAAAACCAGCCATTGCCCCATACTGAAGTATTTGTGAATTTCAGGCATTTTACGCTTAATCATTAATAGAAGTGAACACATTTATCAATGTTTAGCAGGTCAGGCTACAATGTACATATGACTTTATATGACAACTTGTACGGTACGTACTGATGACCTGCAGAGCATTGTCTTCAATCACGATAATTCCAACATGGCATTCTATACATTATTGTCCACCATTATCTATCCCCACTGAAAGCATAGCGACCACGCAGAGGCTCATGTATGTGATTGAATACTATTTCAAACTAAGTACAACTTTAAAAATACTTTTAGTGCTCTTATACATGTAAAACAAAAATGAAAAACACATTGTGGCATGTCTTAGTTCATCATTTACAATCATTTTCATTTGTCTCCCTTAGTTCAATACACAAGGAGGGTAGGGGGGTGGGGGGGGGGTGTTTCTACAAAAATCATACTTAACACCAGGACCCCCCGATTCCATAGATAGGTTCCCTAGAAGTTAGGTAGTTTCCATCTGTTTTATACCTAAATTCATATAAAGCCAGCAGTTGTGAAACATCCCCCAAGACAGGCACCTACCATCACCTACCCCTCATCCCTGGCCTTGGACAAAAATACAGTTGAAGCAGGCGCCTAGGGAATGCTTAAAACAGTGATACAAACCCTTACATATGCCTCTGGTTACCCATAGGCTCTAATGGAAAGAGGTTGACCGTGCAGCATGTTTTTTTATACGTATGCTCGGGGAGGGAAGAATTAAAAAAACAAAAAACAAAACAATACAGTTTCCTTTCTCCCTACTGCGTTGATGCTGGTATTGCCGAACTTTGGTCCCTGCTGTTATGCCCTTTCAGGTTCAGGGACATGACGAGGCAGGACAACGCTGAAGTAGCTAACTGGCTGAGAGGGCCTATGACATCATGTCCCCTAACCTGCAAGCTCTGCACAGAAGGGACCAGAGAAATGTAACAACATCGGTGGCACAAAGCAAGTGAGTGTTGTCTTTCTTAATTACCCCCTTCCTGAGCAGATGTATACAAAACCATGCTGCCCGAATAACCCCTTTATTGGATACACCATGAAGTACACAAGGTATTTGTTCAACAGATCCCATCTTAGTCTATGGTTGAGAGATGAAACTGTTAGACATGTAATACAGTCACCAGTTACCATATAAGCACGTATACGGAGAGAAACATGATGTGAACATCCTATCGCGCATCAAACTCAGCAGATCATGAAACCATGCTCTGTTATCTTGGTAATTTACCAAAGGTATGTAGGCAAATGACCAAAACTACAACCACAAAAAAAGAATACACAGAATTCATTGTAAAGGTACACAAAGGCTTTAAAAAACAGGTTTTTCGACAACCCAAAACCCTGGATAAGCGGCACCAAATGACAAACTTAACTTTGCTGCATTATTACATCTTGTGATTTCAAAAAATTATGACATAATTCTATAACCCAATACATATCCCATGATCCCATTTTTGGCTTTCAATAATAACTATTGCCTCATCTAAAAAGTCACATATACCAAGATCAGATGGCGTATGTTCTTGAAAACCAAAATAGACTGGAATTTCTACTCATAAAATCATCTTGTGCAAATTATATAAAATACAATAAAACATATTATTATGATTAAAATAGTAATTATTGGAATTACAGAAAAGAGGTCTCTTTCTGGAGTACAGTAAAGTAATGATGGTCATGAGCAGAATAACAGCACAACTCCAAGTAAAAAAAATAAAGACACACACATACACTGTAAATACACTGTAATACTGTAATAGGAACATTCATTAGAGATTGCTATATTTTCCCATCATATGTGGATGCCAGTTTTCAGGAATTGCATATCTCATCCAAGAAAAGTTGGGTAAGATGATAAAAATTAAGAAAATCCCCAGTTAGATTTAGCTTGGTCTTCAGTAAGTTCTCTTATAGGGCCTGGATTTTTATGGAATGGAAAGCAAGTTTGGTAGCAGGTCCTTTCGTCCCCTTCGTGGGCCCATCTAGGTTTTTAGACTAACCCAGATCAGCACAGGAGACTTTGTGACCTTTGTTAATAAACACATTTGTTGACTGTTGTGTTAGGTGACTGGTAGTAAGAAACAGGGAAGACAACTGTAAAAGTTAGTGCTGGACAAGCAAGATTTGAGTGTGAAGGCTATTTGTTTTGTTACTGAACATTAAGTTCAGAAGAAGCCATGTTTAAATGGGTACTCCGGTAGAAAACTTTTTTTTTATCAACTGGTGCCAGAAAGTTAAACAGATTTGTAAATTACTTCTATTAAAAAATCTTAATCCTTTCAGGACTTATTAGCTGCTGAATACTACAGAGGAAATTATTTTCTTTTTGGAACACAGAGCTCTCTGCTGACATCACGAGCACAGTGCTCTCTGCTGACATCTCTGTCCATTTTAGGAACTGTCCAGAGCAGCATATGTTTGCTATTGGGATTTTCTCCTACTCTGGACAGTTCTTATAATGGACAGTGATGTCAGCAGAGAGCACTGTGCTCGTGACTCAGCAGAGAGCTCTGTGTTCCAAAAAGAAAATAATTTATTCTGTAGTATTCAGCAGCTAATGAGTGCGGCAAGGTGCGGCAACTAACCTAAACGTGTTTCAGGGTTCTTTTGCTAAATTGCATGACCCTTTCTTCAGTAGGAGAATTAAAGAATGTCTCCTACTGAAGAAAGGGTCATGCAATTTAGCAAAAGAACCCTGAAACACGTCTAGGTTAATTGCTGCACCTTGCAATATATCGATGGTGTGAACCTGGCATAGAGACTTGTTATTCATTGGAAGCAAGATCCATCTTCCACCCGCCCTGAGAAAATACCACTCTCCATCGACATCCACCACGAAGGACGCCAGCGCTGCGCCGCCCTGCAATACCATCACAAGAGCAACATGGAGGCCACTGGGGACGTTGTGCCAAACGTACCCCTGCACAAGTAAAACTCTGCACAAGTGACAGCCCTGTGCCAGCGCAGCCGGCGAATGGTGGACGGAGACAACATCGAGCGCCAGGAGCGGGTGAGATACATTGTAACAGCAGTATTCAATACAGACCAGACCAAGCCTGTATCAGCCAATAGACTGAAATAATCAACTGCACAGTTGATACACTACTTGTCCATCCATTTATCGCAAAGATATTATATCAGCTGCATCAGAGAAGGACATAATAACTTTTTTCAGACCGGTATATTTTTATAATTATTTAATAATTTTTTTATTAATTTTTTATTAATTTTTCTATATATCTATGGTTGTTAGAACAAAGTCTTCCCACTTTAGGTGATCAATACCACTAGGGCCCAGTGGAATATTCACCTATATTATATCTGTGCCAGGATTAGAATCATTTTATACAATTTCATTAATTGTTTTATATATGTTTAATAAAATTTATATTAATTGAAATTTTTCTATATTATCTTTGAATTCATTGTGTACCCTTCGGGGCAAAATCCTAGAAGGATTGGTTATATATTTCCTTTTCATATACTATTTATTCCCGGCCGTTGGGGTTTCGGCATATAACCAACTATATCCTCGGATTTTAGATTTGTGAGCTGCACACACCTTTTCTTTTATACAGATTTGTAAATTACTTCTATTAAAAAAATCTTAATCCTTTCAGTACTTATGAGCTGCTGAAGTTGAGTTGTTTTTTTCTGTCTAAGTGCTCTCTGATAACACGTGTCTCGGGAACCACCCAGTTTAGAAGCAAATCCCCATAGCAAATCTCTTCTACTTTGTGCAGTTCCCGAGACAAGCAGAGATGTCAGCAGAGAGCACTGTTGCCAGACAGAAAACAACAACTCAACTTCAGCAGCTGATAATTATTGAAAGGATTAATATTTTTTAATAAAAGTAATTTACAAATCTGTTTAACTTTCTGGAGCTAGATGATTTTAATTATTTTTTTTTTCCTGGAATACCCCTTTAACTTTCTGGCACCAGTTGATAAAAAAAAAGTTTTCCACCGGAGTACCCCTTTAAACATCCCTTCTGTGTCCCTGTCTCTGACTGCTTATTTGACTGGTTCAATGGATGCTGGAAAAAATTTGCAGATAAGTCTTGGCAAGATGAAATCTTCATGGTGGTCTGGGCCCAATGGAAAAAGATGGGAAAAGTGAATGACTCCAATTAGAGGAGATGTCGCTGGGGAGTCTTTGCATTGAAAGATACCCACATTTATATTGTATGTGGACATAGATCTGCTACTATATGACCACTTTATGGTACGAATAATGTTTGTGTAGTGTTTTGTGTAGTGTTTTCAATAACAATACGGTAAACTTCATTCTGTCAATCTGGAGTGGTAGTAGTAATAGTCCTGATGTGATGGTATTGCTGGGGCCTAGTATAGTGGAACCATTGGTAAAACTGGTCTTTGTGTAGTACATTTAATTCAGTATGGCAGTAATGTTTAATTACCATATGGCGATAATATATAATTATTGTATAACCACAATATTTAATCCTCGTATGTCCTACTTAGGACCATTGAATAGAATACTACTCCAATCAAACAAAATAACACATTTTCACAGCCAACTAATCTAATACAATAACGTGTAATCTGGCTCTGTTTGCATTGACAGAATAATAACACCATTCACCTCTTTCTGTAAGAGAATAGCAATTAGTTAGGTTTCCAATCTTATCACAGAATTCCTTTATACAATAATATTTGTACAGGTTTAGGGGAAAAATATCTTTGCACTTTGTTAGTCCATAGACAGAAATGATAAGACTCAAGAGTCCTCAGTAACTGATACCTTTGTTGGCTAATTGAAAAGATAACTATTCAAACATCAACAAAATACCCGTGTTTAACCCATGTGAACATACCCTTACCAATTAGCAGAATGAAGAAGCCAAATGGCCTTGGCTACAACGGCAGCTCAGCCTCACAAGAACACATTGGGCTATACTCTGATCCCTTTATTATCCTAATAGGCAGAGTCTTGGGACGTTGCGATCCCCATTCATTACACGAAAGATTGGCTATTAATGCAAATCCCATGGCAAAAAAATAAAACAGTTTAATAATGGTTGCTGAACTAATATACACAGTCCGTTTCGGGTCTGTTCAAACCAGCGCATTTTACGTGCATTTTCCACAGTGTATTTGCTGTGGAAGATCCACAGTGGGTCTTGCTACTAGTGACTTCAATGGGTCAGCAGAAAATCTGCAAAAGTTGCAGATTTGCCGATTTTCTGCAGTCTGCAAAGTCAATGGTAACAAAATCTGCTGCTGAATTTCCATAGCAAATATGCTGAGAAAGATGCACATAAAATGCGCCGGTGTGAGCGGACCCCTAGTATAGTACTCCTCAAAGGGGTTCTCTGGTGAAAGACAACTTTATTTATGGGGATAGAATGTTGATCCAGGGATTAAAGGGGTTATCCAGGAAAAAACTTTTTTTTTTTTTTTAAAGATCAACTGGCTCCAGAAAGTTAAACAGATTTGTAAATTACTTCTATTAAAAAATCTCAATCCTTCCAAGAATTATCAGCTGCTGAAGTTGAGTTGTTCTTATCTGTCTGGAAACAGTGCTCTCTGCTGACATCTCTGCTTGTCTCGGGAACTGCACAGAGCAGAATAGGTTTTCTATGGGAATTTGCTTCTACTCTGGACAGCTCCTGAGACACGTGTCATCAGAGAGCACTTAGACAGAAAATAACTCAACTTCAGCAGTTCATAAGTACCGAAAGGATTAAGATTTTTTTTATAGAAGTAATTTACACATCTGTTTAACTTTCTGGAGCCAGTTGATATATATAAAAAAAGTTTTTTTCTGCATAACCCCTTTAATTCCAATCGCCATATTGGGGTCGGGAAGGAATTTTTCTTGTCAAGGGGCAATTGGCATCAGCCTCATGGAGGGTTTTTGCCTTCCTCTGGATCAACACAGTAGGGTTTTAGGTTGAACTCGATGGACTCTTGTCTTTTTTCAACCTTACAAACTAGGATACTATGTTACAAACGTACCTCCCATCTACAGCATATCTATCCTCTATTCTGTGGTTAGGGGATAAGTCGTCTCTCATCACTTATTTCCAGTTCCACTTTTCTCAATAGGAAAAGTTTGGTATTATAGTGACAGTCATGTGGATGGGGCTGAACTGCAATACCAGACAAAGCCCATGAACAAGAATGGCGCTGTTTCTGGATGAAAGCCCAATGGAGGGTCACATTATTATGTAAAGTGAGTAGCGCTATATCTTACACAAATAAGACTATGCAACCCGGGACTACTTGGTTGTCTATAGTCACAACAAAAGTTCAACGTACCAATACATGTCCTAAATGTCTGTGCATTGTGAAATCTGTTCCCGGCAAGAGGAAACGTTTTACAAATTGATAAGAAATAAAGCCATTTACCATCTGTCTGCATTCTATCTGATGGCGTGAAGCAAAACAAAAATTAAATCACTGGGAAAACACGTTTCATACCGGCTTTTTTTCAGAAGACGCTCATACATTCATGGCTTGTTTTTAAATTGGGCAAACATGAGCTATTTTGTGATGTTTTGGAACAGCCGGGACAAAGACGTGTTTATTGCCTTCTGTTAACACAAGAAACATGTTTGATAAAGTGTTCTTCTGAGACCATTTCACTTCATAGGCGAGACGCTGCCAGGAACTCAAACATTGAAACAAATCACTGGCTTTCAATAGGATAGTTGGAAGGATTGTAGAACATAGACACGGGACTTGGTTCAACAGTTTACAATCTACTTCATTCCCAAAAAGAAAGAGTGTGGGTCAGCTACAGACAGGGCAATATTTACAGCTTGTGCTCCCCTAGGCACTCCAACACACCACATTAGGGTGATTTCACATGCACTGGAAACCAACATGTAGCAAAAGATCTATGCATAACATATCGATTTTGCTGCAGATTCACTGTAGATCTCCCCTCAATACAGAAAGTGGTGAAATGGGTTACATATCTTATATATATATATATATAAAGAAAAGATCTGACTCACTAATGCCCAGCCTAAACCCTTGGACCTAGAAACCTGCATTTTTGCACAGGAGTTGTTTTTAAGACGTAGACAAGGAATAAGAAAGGATTTTTCAAAATTCCACCCTTAAGGAGGTGAAAAAGGGGTTGTTTTTCTTTTTTTTTTAAAGTCCCATACAAGTCTATGGGAAATATATGTTACTGCATAACTTCCAAATGGCTGGAGATAATACTTGGTCACATGTTACTTATATGCCCACTTAAAATATAGGATAGTTAATTTAACATTTAACTACCCCCATTTGTGAGGGTCGGGGTTTTTGTTTAAAGTCCCATGCAAATCAATGGGAAATGTATGTTCCCACATAACTTCCGTACGGCTGGAGATATTTCAATACCTGGTACACATATTACAGGTCGAGATATGAGGACGGGATGGGAGGTCGAGATAGGAGGTCAAGATAGGAGGAAGGGATGGTCGGGATAGGAGGTCAAGATAGGAGGTCGAGATAGTAGGTCGGGATAGCAGGTCGAGATAGGAGGTCGACATAGGAGGTCGACATAGGAGGACGGGATGATCGGGATAGGAGGTCGTGATAGGAGGATGGGAAAGGAGGATGGGATAGGAGGTCGGGATAGGAGGACGGGATAGGAGGTCGGGATAGGAGGTCGGGATAGAAGGTCGGGATAGAAGGTCAGGATAGAAGGTCAGGATAGGAGGTAAAGATAGGAGGTCGAGATAGGAGGACGAGATAGGAGGACGAGATAGGAGGACGAGATAGGAGGTCGGGATAGGAGGACGGGATAGGAGGACGGGATAGGAGGACGGGATAGGAGGACGGGATAGGAGGACGGGATAGGAGGACGGCATATGAGGACCGGATAGTAGGACCGGATAGGAGGTCCAGATAGGAGGTCCAGATAGGAGGTCCAGATAGGAGGACGGGATAGAAGGATGGGATAGAAGGATGGGATAGAAGGTCAGGATAGGAGGTCGGGATAGGAGGTTGGGATAGGAGGTCGGGATAGGAGGATGGTATAGGAGGTCGGGATAGGAGGATGGTATAGGAGGTCGGGATAGGAGGAAGAGATAGGAGGAAGAGATAGGAGGTCAGGGATAGGAGGTCGAGATAGGAGGTCAGGGATAGGAGGTCGAGATAGGAGGTCGGGATAGGAGGACTGTTGGCAGTATATAAGCAGCACAAGAAGGCGGGTTCCCCTGCATGCAGACTCGGTATAAGTCCTCAAAGATATCGATCTTCAATTCCATGAAACAGCAGATGTAATGTTTCGGGTTGTTTGGATGCCCATAGACTTTACCCAGAGCGGCCTCATTACTATAGGATCGTAAAAAGTATCAAATCATTTATATTTAGAAACATATTGAAGGGGAACTCCAATACTAGACATCTTATCACCTATTCACAGGATATGGGATAAGTATCTCATCGTGGGGGTCCAGCCACCCTACAATTTCCTGCCCGGCATCTCGATAATCCACATGCATGGAGGGATCTCTGTTCCATGCTAGATTACTGTAGACCACAGCATAAAGCTGTAGTCAACATATCCCCTCCATATATCTCTATTAGAGATCCAGAGATACACAAATGCTGTATCTCTGTCTCTCCCATAGACATAAGAGGGGGCATGTCGCCCATAGCCACTCTGAACCCTAGCAGAGTCAGTGTTCTAAACATAAATGTTCAGAAGGCCGGGGTTTGGGGCCAGAGATCGTGGGGGCCCCAGCGGTCGGACCCAATCCCTCTTTGGGTGCCCAGGCATGCTGGAAGTTGTAGTTTTGAAACAGCTGGAGACACACTGGTTGGGAAGTAATGCTTTAGGCAGTGTAGGTGTCATCTAAAAGGTGGATATGGGTAACACCAATAGTCTAGGAATTTTACACCCCTCATGTTACATTTTATTATTATTTTTTTTTTATCAACTATTTTTTATTTTATGCATAAATGAAACAGGTACAGGAAATAAAAGATGGTAAAGACACCACACCACTCGGTGGTTATACATTACTCATGTTACATTTTGTGTGCATGGTGCAGGTGTTGGTTATAGAGAAATCTGGAAAGTAGTAAATCACAAGATAAAGTAAAAGGCTGATATCGTAGAGCAATAAAAGACTACTCATCACATAGTACACAGGTGTGGAGTCATAAAACTACACAAAGTTACAAAACATTTAATGCCCACACATATCCTCTCTGATATGGAAAGGCTCCCTGTCGTAATACATCAGTGTCATCCAAGGTCCAGTTTAAGGTTTAGAAATAACGTGAACTGAATAAATGTTGCACAAGAAACAGTCTGAAAAGATCAGTAAAAGAATGAATAACAAAAAGGGTAGATAGAAGTAAACCTAAAAGGTCCAAAACACAATAACCGCCTCCCCCAACACCCCCACCTTGAATGAGATCTACTGGAATAGTAAACAGCAAACACACACACTGGTTTCATAATTTTTTAGGGTATTTTTGTACAGAACGCAGCTTGATATTAGGAAATATTTTATAAGCTATTACATGAAGTGGAATACACATGCATTACAGCTAAAATTTATACAGTATAAAGATATAAAGGTTATCAGATATCTTGTAGGCCCCAAAAAGAAAGTATTGTGCAAGCAGCCTGGTGGTTAAACAATAGGATTCACCCGCACTGGACAAAGACCGTTAAATCCTGTTAACCCAGGGCCACTTTTAGGTAAACCAATGCATGGTAGCTTAATACTTGTACAGGTATTGTACCAGGTTTGTCTATAAAATAGAGTGCTTTCATATTAGTTGATCAAGAAGACTTCTGGGTGACACCACTAACAAAAGTATCGGTCAGACATTCAGTACATGAGAAGCTTGGTTTATACAGCCCGGGCTTCCGGTTACCTCCACGATTGGAGCCTAGAGTTGCGGATTCAGCGGTGAGTGCAGGAAGCCTTTTGTATCTTTGTTTGTGCACACATTTAGTATGCCTTCATATTAGAACTGAAAATGCATAGGCCTTAGTTAGCATTCCATATTCTGTGTGGTAAGCATTTAGCAGAGCGGAGGCTACCATACACCGCAGTCCATATTCGGAGTATGGTTTCGCATGGCATCTATGGAAAAGTGATTTCCCTGTCAATGCTTTACTATACTGTGGGATGACTTCTTCCCATATAGTAGTATGGGTAGATTTTTTAAGAATTGCTGTAACCAATTGTCACTAAAAGTAAAGGTGAATCTAAAGACTAAGGGTAAGGAAAAATTGAAGTTTAAAATATAAAAGTAGATATCCAGCCAAAAGTGGTAGAAATAAAAACTTAAATAAAATATATGCTTACCATTACTACACAAGCCACCCTAACTGAATCAGACCCCCCCATAAACAGCCTTCGAAAATCCAGCTGTGAGCTGCAAAAGACTACACAAACCATCAGCTCCTGCAGCAAGTCACATGGTTAGAGAAGCAGTGAATATAGATGAGGGAGGTGTGTGCCTCAGCCAATCAGGGACAATCACACGCTGCACACTTAAAAAGTACCTGTCACCAAATAAAACTTTTAATACATCGTTCCTTGTGTAATTAGCAGACACTTTCCCATTCACTTGCTTTAAAAATTATCAACATAAATGTGTTTAAAATGTAATAGAAAAATCGCCACTAGGTGGCTCTGTTCTGTTCCCTGCCCCAATTAATACAGTGAGTTTAGTCTCCTCCCGGCCTTGCAGGAGACCAAACTCAGGAAGTGTTTCTCTGCACTGAGCTCGATTGACAGCTGAACAGAGACTCACAGAAAGATGCACAGAGCCTCATTGAAGGCTGCAAAGAGCCTCACTGAAATCTGCTCAGAGCCTCACTTACAGATGCACAGAGCTTGAGGTCTATTCATCACAGCACTGCAACGATGTGAGGGTGGAAGTGGTCCCCCAGTAGGCTTCAATGATGTCATTCCTGCTGGGAAACGCCCACTTTGTCCTGCTGGGAGATTGAACTATTTGAGCAAAAATAAAGGTATGATACAGAGCTTTTTAAAGCTTTTTTTTTTTTTTTTTTTTTTTAAGGATAAGGGTAGGGTGAGTGTTAATAGTAGTAAGGGAGCATAGCCTGAGTTAGTTTAAAAAAGTTTATTTGGTGATTGGTACTTTTTAAGCACTCTTAGCTCTCTGAGCTGAGGAGAAAGCAGTGTGATGCTGCAAAGTGACATGTTGGGCCAAGCAAACTGGTGCCCGACAGTCATCATGTGTCTAAGAACTACTAAACTGCCTTGAGAAAAAGATAAGAGAAACAGGGTATGTGCACAGCAAAGATTACATTCCTACATTGCAAAGTTATATAACTTCAACATGTGCAGCTATATAAATGTCATTTCATTTGGCTGAAGGTCTCATTTAAGAGAAAAGATTTCCATTTTCACAGTTACTCACAATCTAGTTATGTTTTTATAGCTTTGTAATACTATAGCACACGTTACACTGATGAAACTATACAAGTTTGTCTCACCTTGCATACACGAGCTACTCTTGCTACTTTGGTCTTGTCTAGAAACTCTGAAGTTTCTTCCATGATGTTTTCGTTGAAGAAGTAGTAGATTTTATCATCATCTCCTATGGTAGTAGTTAGACTTTCTCGAATTAATTTGGAAGTCACAAACTCGGCATCTAAAAAGAAAACAAATTACTTTTTATTTTAAGTTTGTGTAAACTGTTAAACAGAATATAAAACATAAATGAATGACCTGTGTGTCTCTGTGCAGAGACAAACTAAAGGAAGTGAGGGCAGGACAAGCAGGGCTCTGTGCAGGCTCCTGGTTTGTCAATCATCCTGCTCTGTGAAATGGGGGCATCACAGAGCCCCTGCTTGTCCTCTCTGTACAGAGCCCCTGCTTGTCCTCAGTGCACAGAGCCCCTGCTTGTCCTCAGTGCACAGAGCCCCTGCTTGTCCTCAGTGCACAGAGCCCCTGCTTGTCCTCAGTGCACAGAGCCCCTGCTTGTCCTCAGTGCACAGAGCCCCTGCTTGTCCTCAGTGCACAGAGCCCCTGCTTGTCCTCAGTGCACAGAGCCCCTGCTTGTCCTCAGTGCACAGAGCCCTGCTTGTCCTCAGTGTACAGAGCCCTGCTTGTCCTCAGTGCACAGAGCCCTGCTTGTCCTCAGTGCACAGAGCCCTGCTTGTCCTCAGTGCACAGAGCCCTGCTTGTCCTCAGTGCACAGAGCCCTGCTTGTCCTCAGTGCACAGAGCCCTGCTTGTCCTCAGTGCACAGAGCCCTGCTTGTCCTCAGTGCACAGAGCCCTGCTTGTCCTCAGTGCACAGAGCCCTGCTTGTCCTCAGTGCACAGAGCCCTGCTTGTCCTCAGTGCACAGAGCCCTGCTTGTCCTCAGTGCACAGAGCCCTGCTTGTCCTCAGTGCACAGAGCCCTGCTTGTCCTCAGTGCACAGAGCCCTGCTTGTTCTCAGTGCACAGAGCCCTGCTTGTCCTCAGTGCACAGAGCCCTGCTTGTCCTCAGTGCACAGAGCCCTGCTTGTCCTCAGTGCACAGAGCCCTGCTTGTCCTCAGTGCACAGAGCCCTGCTTGTCCTCAGTGCACAGAGCCCTGCTTGTCCTTTTGAATATGAAAAAACACAAAACAGGGTGCGCTCCTAGTGTGGATGGTATGGTGATAGGCTTAAATGTGGGCAAAAATAGGAGGCTTACCAGATGGTGTTGTGCTCAGAGCACAACACCTCAGCAGGCATATTGACTCGCAGGATGGAAATGGAAGTCAGCAGCCACGGTTTCCTTTCCAGGTTCCTCTCGGTCACTGGATGGGTAGGAGAGAGTAATGGATACAATCCAGGAAAACAGGCATTACCAAACGGCGCTTCTCCTCCTAGGACAGATGCAGGCAGCAGTCCATGTGATGAATAAGTGGAATCTTTATTTTGCAACTTCAAGGAAGAGCTCAGTACGAGCTCGAAACTTCAAGTTTTAAAATAAAGATTCCACTTATTCATCACATGGACTGCTGCCTGCATCTGTCCTAGGAGGAGAAGCGCCGTTTGGTAATGCCTGTTTTCCTGGATTGTATCCATTACTCTCTGCTTGTCCTTTTGTCTCTGCAGAGAGACACACAGGCAATAGCTGCAGGGACACTATTTTTTTACCCAAGAATATACACAATTTTTAATCAATGTATATTACAAATATACATTTAATGGTGTTATCTAAACTATATAAAATGTTTTTGCAAATGACAGGTACACTTTAAAGATTAAAATTAAGATAAAAACAGAGGAAAATGTAAGCTTAGCCTTCATCCCTTGTTGTCCAGTGTTAGAATACACCAAAACTGGTCCAGGTGATGGGGTCCTTGCTGATTAATGGATATATACAGTTTAAAGGGGTACTTTGGCCCTGAGACATCTTATCCCCTATACAAAGCATAGGGTGATAAGATGTCTAATTGCGGGTGTCCCGCCGCTGGGGACCCCCGCAATCATGTATTCGCCACCCACCTGTTTGAGCTGCAGGCCGCAGTGACAGCTCACAAACAGCCGGGTGGCGACCAAGACTCCGCCCCTGAGTGACGTCACCCGTCCCCCTCCCATAGACTTGCAAAGCGGGGGGGGGGGTGACGTCTCACGGGGGCGGAGTCGTGATGTCATGATACTCGGGCCCCGTGATTGCTACCCAGCTGTTTGTGAGCTGGCACTGCGGCCTGCAGCTCAAACAGGTGGGTGGCGAATACAAGATTGCGGGGGTCCCAAGCAGCGGGACCCCCGCAATTAGACATCTTATCACCCTATGCTTTGTATAGGGGATAAGATGTCTCAGGGCCGAAGTACCCCTTTAAACTGTATATATCCATTAATCCAAAGGATAGGGGATAAGATGTCTCAGGGCCGGAGTACCCCTTTAAGAAAATGTCATGCAACTTCTGTCTCCTGGTGGCCATGTTCTCCTTTATCTGGAGACTGCATGATTAGTCTATTAATCTATTATAGCTGACCATGTAACCTTCTGGAAAAGAAGAGGTACCAACAAACAGTGCTTTCCTAGCCAGTTTGTTCTATTCACAACATCCGCACTCCCAAAGATCAGAAACTGATGGCATATTCCAGACATATAAATGTGACAATGATATAATCCTATCCAGAAGTGACATCCTTATGTCACAACAGATAAAGGAATGGGAACAGAGTTCGGCTGGGAATCCAGACAGCTTTATAAAAGGCCAATTTAAAGTCATCTGCCATATTGTAAAATATCACACTGTCCCAGAATCCCCTTTTTTCCCAAATGTCATAACACAGAATGTCAGAGTAGAAGCGTTTTCATATGTTCTGCGGTAAATTATTTACAGTTTTTCCCCATAATGTCACTTGTGCACAAACTCTGAGGTTGAAAAGAGATGACAATATTATTTTCAAAGTCAGTTAAGGCAAAATGGATATATGGGAGAGTCAGGTGTTTGCTGCCTTACAAGAATGTAAGTAAAATGTTTTGGAGTAGTTTGGTGAGAACATTCTTACAATAAGGAGATTGTGACAAAGACCAAGGATCAGTAGACCAACGTTCTTCATAATCCCAAAAATGGTAGAAAAAATTTAGAGATGACGAAACTGGCTTAAATAGGCACTGTCCTTTCTTGCATAGCTCAATAGTTCAAGCAAATATAAGACATATTGTAATATATCTTATTAGACAAAGATGCAAAAATGCTTCTTTTTCCTGTTTTAAGCATCTGAAACAGCCAAGAATCCATTTTTTGTTGGTGTGTAGTCCTCTCTTCCTAGTTCAGATAATCAGTATATTCACACATACAGTCATTGCCGTAAATGTTGGCACCCCTGAAAATTTTCAAGAAAATTAAGTATTTCTCACAGAAAAGGATTGCAGTAACACATGTTTTGCTATACACATGTTTATTCCCTTTGTGTGTATTTAAAATAAACTAAAAAAGGGAGGAAAAAAAGCTTATTGGACATAATTTCACACCAAACTCCAAATATGGGCTGGACAAAATGGTTTGGCAGCCTTTCAAAATTGTGGAAAAATAAGGTTTTTTTCAAGCATGTGATGCTGCTTTAAACTCACCTGGGGCAAGTAACAGGTGAGGAAAATATAAAAACCTGAAAGCAGATTAAAACGAGAGAAGTTCACGCGAACTATCCGTCAATATTTAAATGAAATAATACGCTATGGCAGAAGACCCAGGAGGACCCCACTGCTGACACAGAGACATAAAAAAGCAAGACTACATTTTGCTAAAATGAACTTGAGTAAGCCAAAATCCGTCTGGGAAAATGTCTTATGGACAGATGAGACAAAGATAGAGCTTTTTGGTAAAGCACATCAATCTACTGTTTACTGAAGACGGAATGAGGCCTACAAAGAAAAGAACACAGTACCTACAGTGAAATATGGTGGAGGTTCAATGATGTTTTGGGGTTGTTTTGCTGCCTCTGGCACTGGGTGCCTTGATTGTGTGCAAGGCATCATGAAATCTGAGGATTACCAATGGATTTTGGGTTGCACTGTACAGCCCAGTGTCAGAAAGCTGGGTTTGCATCTGAGATCTTGGGTCTTCCAGCAGGACAATGACCCCAAAAATATGTCAAAAAACAGCAAGAAATGGATGACAACAAAGTCCTGGAGAGTTCTGAAGTGGCCAGCAATGAGTCCAGATCTAAATCCCATTGAACACCTGTGGAGAGATCTTAAAATTGTTGTTGGGAAATAAGTTTGCTGTTGCTGTTGTTCCAATAAGAGAGACCTGGAGCAGTTTGCAAAGGAAGAGTGGTCCAACTTTCCGGCTGAGAGGTGTAAGAAGCTTATTGATGGTTATAGGAAGCGACTGTTTTCAGTTATTATTTCCAAAGGGTCTTCAACCAAATATTAAGTAAAGGGTGCCAATAATTTTGTCCAGCCCATTTTTGAAGTTTGGTGTGACATTAGGTCAAATTTGCTTTTTTCCTCCCTTTTTTGGTTTAGTTCCAATACACACAAAGGGAATAAACATGTGTATAGCAAAACATGTGTTACTGCAATCCTTTTCTGTGAGAAATACTAAATTTTCTTGAAAAATTTCAGGGGTGCCAGCATTTATGGCCATGACTGTATATTGTTTTTCTATATAAATGCAGAATGCTGGATAAAGTAATTAAGCTGTCAAGCATGTAAAGCACACAAATTAAGAAAAAGACATGATTGTTGGGCCTTTTATAGTTATTACTGGTCTTCAGCATGGTGCCCTCTCTTATTCTTTGCCTCCAGCATAGTTTCCCTATTTGATTCATAGTCCGACAGAATCTATTACATTCCTATTCCATAGTATAGCTTCCTATCTCAACCCTAGTCCTGGCATGATTCGACTCTTATTCCTGGTCACCAGCATGGTTCCTTATCTAATTTCTGGTCACATATATGGCTTCCTATCTTACTCTATGGCCCAAATGTATCAAACTGTGTGAGAAAAATAGGAGCAGCTCAGCTTTCACTTTACCAGAGCTTGTTAGCTGAGCTGTGATTGGTTGCTGTGGGAAAATCACTTTTTCGCTCTCACAGTTTGGTAAATCTGGGCCTATATCCCCAGCATGGCTCTTAAACTCAGTATTGGTCCCCTTTATAGATTCCCAGTTCATACTTGTTTCTGTGCATAGCTCCCCATTTAATTTCTATTTTCCATCATGGCTACCCTTCTTATTATTGGTTTCAGAATGTCTCCTCTCCCAGTGCAAGAACTGGGCCGCACCCTCCCTGTCTCTCTCAAAGCCAACTATCCATTTAGCCATCATCTCTCCCTTGATGCCCCTTGTAAGTCTTCTCCTACTCCTCGATCCAGTTTGATGATGTGGAACAGTGCGGATCTACATCCAGATGATTTAGTCCACATCTAACTCCAATGCGTGTCCTTATCAAAGGGGTTTCCATTTAAAAAAAGTTGTCTTTGATCAGACAAGAGAGAAGTCTACTTATAGAGCAGGGCATGGGCATGTTCCATAGACTATAAAATTGGTCACAGAAAAAAAGTAGTCTAGAATGGGGGGGGGGGGGGGTCTATAAAGGGGGGGGGGGGGTTGGCCAGGAGCAATACCACTTAAACCTGTATTGGGCCAGCATTGTTAGGGCCCACCAGAGAAAAAGAACCCACTCAATCTTATTATTATATTATTGCACATACAGTACATATCATAAACAAGATCTAAGATATAAGTGGTCACTGATTCAACCTATAAAAGATAGACCATAATAGCAAGTAATTGGGTAAAAGGGTTTCCTTCCACTGGGCTTCTTAGATCTGAGGATTAGTCTAATGTCAATTATCTCCTATACTTTTCCTGGTACACATTTATTATTTTACAGTGCAGAGCAATTAGTATAGGAAATTATATTAAAAAAAAAGAAAAAAAGAAAAAAAAGGTGTTCTAATGACTTGTCTTAAACGATCAACCTACAGGTGACTTTTAGAACATACATAAATCATATATTCAGTTCTACGAACTGATAAACAAAGTGGGAATAAAGTGAGTGCAGTCCATGGGCTTGGACACAATGGCAACACCTGTGTTTTACAACAAAACAACTGCATTACTGCAAGGTCAATTAGAACTTGGAAGTAATACCATAATTAACAGATGATGAAACAACCAAAACATCCAAATAAACCATTGACATTGAACACATGTAACATTTAATGCTGAAAATACTCAAAGCATTGTTTTTTTCTGCTTTTGTTTTCAAACATATCTTACCCATCAGCCAGTGCAAGGGGGATGCTTCAGTTTTTAAAGAATGTGGAACAATATTCCTTCTTATATCTGGCACACTGTGAAACCCATAGCGAGAAGCGGTGTACAGACCTCCATCTGGAATCAAGAAAACAATTAGCAAGTCAGGGATTAGTTCTTTAATGTAGTAAAAAAAAAAATTATCAGAGGTCTTGAGGAAGCGCTACAGATAGCGTGAAACGTCCCGTTGGCCATGCCTGTATATACGACCTGACTGTTGAATAAATTACATTTTGACACTGAATACATGCGAGTGCCATCAATAATCTTTTACTACAAAAAAATAATAATAATTCAGACATTATCGAGTATAGAAATATCACAAGAAACAGCTCTGCTGAATGGGTAATCTAGTCAAGACTGCTGAGACTACTGTCATCAGTCATGCAGCAGATCGTCCGGCTCTAAACAGGCCCTTTAACGCAGATGTGAACCTGACAATCACTGAGTAGGACTACTGTTGTGCAAGGGCCACAATGATCACCACCCACAATCTATACTGATGGGTTCTTGCACTCTAAGGTTTTCTTATGCATTACTTTAAATGGGTATTGCCTAGTTGCCTAAATAATATTTTTTTCATAATTATAATCAGATACTGACATTATACTTTTTTTCAATCTATTTTTATTTTCTGATTGTAAAATGTTATATTCTACTTTTTGAACATGAATATGGAGCAGCCATCCTGTTTGAGCTGACTTCTATGAGAGAGCGTTGTAGGTATGCTCTGTGATCATCACCTATTGTCATTAGTGGTTCCCTGTTATCTGCCTCTAGCTTTACAATAGAGGTGTAACCTTCCATTGTAAACACATCAATGATAATGAGATGTCTGCTGAGAAATGATATGTATGAAACAAAACTGCAAGATTCCAGGATCTATTTTTAATACAGAAAATAACAAGGAACGTAAAAAAACCCCTATGCCATAAATATGGTTAAAGGGGTACTCCCGTGGAAAACTTTTTTTTTTTTTTTTAATCAACTGGTGTCAGAAAGTTAAACAGATTTGTAAATTACTTCTATTAAAAAAATCTTAATCTTTCCAGTACTTATTAGCTGCTGAATACTACAGAGGAAATGGTTTTCTTTTTGGAACACAGAGAGCTCTGTGTTCCAAAAAGAAAAGCATTTCCTCTGTAGTATACAGACCCTAATAAGTACTGGAAAGATTAAGATTTTTTAATAGAAGTAAATTACAAATCTGTTTAACTTTTTGGCACCAGTCGATTAAAAAAAAAAAAAAAAGGTTTCCACGGGAGTACCCCTTTAAAGGACATCTGCAGCGTTACAAACACTTTTCCCCTATCCTCAAGATAGGGGATTAGTGTTTGAATGCTGGGGCCCCCGTCGATCTCCTGTACGGGGCCGCGGCTCTCCTGTGCAGGGGGCGTGCCAGCCGCAGCATGATGTTGCGGCCGGCACGCCTCCTCCATACATCTCTATGGGAGAGGCGGGGAGGCAGCATTCGTGGCGTCACCGCTGACCTGTAGGTCGACACTACGCGCCTTAGCGCTTATGGCGGCACCGCGTTAGGGAGATGGGGGGGGGGGGGGCGAGCGGTTGGACCCCCCGCGATTAAAAACCTACTCCCCTATCCTGTGGATAGGGGATAAGTGTAATGCCGCTGCAGTTGTCCTTTAACATAAAAACTTCATTTAAACAATAGATCATTTTCAGACAATACTGTACTTTAAAGGAGACCTGTCAGCACTTTTGAGCTATCAAAACTGCTGACAGGCCCATAGAGGACAGAGAGAGAGAAGTCCATACATCCCTTAGTTTCTTTTTGCCATGCAGCTTACATGACCAAGATAAGTGTTGCTGAAGGCCCCAGCCACCACAAGTGCCCAGGGGCGGGATCATCATATAAGATGCCCACAACGCTATGTATTGAGAGTGTTACCAGACCCCTTCTTAGCTAAGACTGATAGCACGAGCATCCAATCTATAGAGCACTCAAACTCGGTCATAGCTGAGAGGAGTGGCAAAATATACGCTCAACAAAAAGTAATTAGGGCACCTAAAATAAAGAGCCTGTCCCTTGTGCACTTGAGGCAGCCAGGAACTTAAACAACGTTTAACTCTGTCATGTAAGTTGCATGACCAAGACCAAAGGTAAAAAAGTCATTTATTGAAAATCCCCTTTAACAACACAAGGTATTTTGACTGAAATGTACAGAAAATGTCCAGAAAGTTTAGCCACTTATCAGTGGCCATTCATTTAAATGCAAGGCCCAAGGGTGCCGTTATAATATATATCATATCTCATATATCATAATAATATATCATATTCAACCCTGCACTAGAGATGTCTATGCAACAATTGCACGGCCCGCCACTGTTTTGCTACATTTATTTAGAGCAGTTCACCAGGCATTCATCAAAGTCCATGCGCCAATTGATAAATTTGGTGCACGACCACCACTTTCCACGCAAATTTTTTTCCTCAAAACTGAACAAAAAGCAAGGTCAGTTTTAATAAATGCCCCTCATAGAATCAAAGATGTTGTTTTACAGATTTGGAGGCCGGTTTCTTCACAAATTAATATGGATAATATTTGTACTTCTTACAATAAAGTGATACATTAACAGTATATATTTCTATTTTTGAAAAAACAGAGTCGCATTTACCATAAACTGTTACCAAAGCCAAACTGTCATCACTTTCGTGCTGCCTAAACCTTACCGGGCTATTCCTGGTGGCTTCTCCCCACCCCACTAGCCTTAATTTATAGATCTCTTCCTGTTTGGATAAAGGGAGAGATCTATCAATCAAGACTGGTGGGGCAGGCAGAAGCCACCGGGGAACACTCTAATGACTAGTTGTTGAGGCAGAATGGAAGTAATAACAGGATCCCTTTAATATGAATAATTCTGACCCGCAATACCAGGCATAGCCAATTTAACAATTGGCCCTGTAAGAGAGGCAGTTATTCTTTTAAGCTCTTGCAAGCCCCTAAATATTGTTATTACTAATACATACACACCTTACCTATTATTAGACCAGTGTATCCGATGACTGGATCATACGGGCACTTCTCTTTCCCATCTTCAAAAGTAGCAGGTAGGAGGAAGGTCTTCACATCCTAAACAAACAAACAAAAAGCTAAGATTAAAGCCACACAGCTGGACCACTAAGGGTAACAGATAAAAGCAAACTGCTAGACTCAAGAGTCATAACTGGCTGTGCTAATGGATGACAAGAGTCCACTCCGGCTTGTTCGGCCAAACCTCTCTCTAGTCTACAAATTTCAATTGTGCTTTGTAATAAAGGTTTTAGTAAAAAGGTGTTTGTTTTCTGTCAGTACCAAAACAATAAGCTACTGGCTTAACGACAAAAGCTCTTTAGAATAAGACTCCAGCTACAGAGGATGCAATGGCGATTAATTGTAGGCACTGCAATATGACCGCAGGTTCATGCTGTGTTTTGCCAACAACAATGGAGTGTAAAAAGCTTATTCACATCTACAGCTGGGCGGCACACAGCTTTTTGCTGAACCACAAATTAGATAAGATGTGTATGTGCACAGGCAAACTTACCACCACCTAGGAGACTGAGAAAACGTATAACTAGATTTAAAGGGAAAAAGTCAAAGTGGCATTTTTCATATAGGTAAAGTATAGGATTTGAAGATTTAGACTGCCAAGCCTGTATGGAGGCAATGATAAGAGTAATCTTATCTTAAAGGGGTACTCCACTGCTAGATATCTTATCCTCTATCCAAAGGATAGGGGATAAGATGTCTGATCGCGGGGGGTCCCGCTGCTCGGCCCCTCCGACAATCTTCCACAGCACCCGGTGTTCTAAACAAATACGAGATTCCTGCGGCAGTGGTCGTAACTTTATGGACACTCCCCCTAGTTTTGTTACGCCATGCTCCCTCCATTCATGTCTATGGGAGGGGGTGTGTCAGCTGACACGGCCCCTCCCATAGACATGAATGGAAGGGGAGTGGAGTGACTTCACCAGGGGTGTACCTGTGACGGCATGATCACGGCCTTCGGCTCCGAGCGTTCTGAACAAAATGTTTACCTATCCGGCTCTGGACAGTTCGTGACACGGACGGAGGTGTCAGCAGAGAGCACTGAGGAAATTCAAAAAGAAAAGAACTTTCTCTGGAGCATACAGCAGCTAATAAGTACTGGAAGGATTAAGATTTTTAAATAGAAGTAATTTACAACAAATTTAGTAATTTGTTCAACTTTCCGACACCAGTTGATTTAAAAAAATTGTTTTCCACCGAAGTACCCCTTTAATTTCCCTACAGTGCTCAGGGATGTGGAATTCCTATTGCCCGACGCCCGGGACATGAAGTTTCGGGCGCCGGGCAGGTGAATTTTTCCGGCCCTTATCCCAGCTTTGGGCAAGCAGAGCCGGACCTGACAAGCGCTGCGGCGCTCTGCAGTCTGTATGGAGCGGGCTCCTGACTCGTACCCGCTCCATACTCTGCAGATGAGAAGCTGTGCATGCCCAATCTCCCGTGCTCTGCCTTCTTTCTCCCCGTGCAGACCTGCATCCTCTGCCTTCACTCCACACAGCTCTAGCTTCGCAGAGCTGAGGGAAGGAGCAGACGCAAGTCTGCACGGGGCGCAAGTTTCCACTTCACCGCTAATAGCCAGCATGCGGCAAATGCTGCGGCTGGCTATTAACCCCTTAGATCGCCGCTGTCAAAGCTGACAGCGGCGTCTAAAGGGACATGTGTATGCTCCCTGGTGGGCTAGTGGGGTGGATCGCCCCCCCCCCCCCCCGCAGAGTGATCGCAGGGGGGAGAAACACTATAGAGGTGGCCGGAGGGCTTACCTCTGTTCCCTGCCATCCCGCGGCTCTGTCATTGATAGAGCCTGGCTTGACTAGGCTCTATCAATGGATCGCAGAGCACACAGATCAATTGAGTTCAATAGAATCTATTGATCTGTATGAGGAATCTAATGATTCCTCCTAAAAGTCTAATAAAGTGTAAATAAATAAAAAAAAGTTTTAATAAAAGTTTAAAAGACACACATTAACCCCTTTTAGGTTAAAAGTTCAAATCACCCCCTTTTCCTATATAAAAACATGCAAACATAATAAAAATAAACATATTTGGTATCGCTTCGTGCGTAAATGTACGACCTATTAAAATATAACATTATGTATCCCGTACGGTAAATGTAAAAAAAAAAATACCAAACCACTGAATTGCAATTTTTATAATATCCCCAGAAAAAAAGTTAAAAAGCGATTAAAAAGTCAGATCAATACCAAAATGGTACCGATACAAAAAACGGATTATGGCGCATAAAATGAGCCCTCATACAGCCTGGTATGTGGGAAAAAAATAAAGCTACAAGGGTCAAAAAATTGCAATAAAAAAAAAAATTCGAAAAAGTTCAGATTTTTTTTAAATTTGTAAAACATGACGTAAACCATACAAATCTGGTATTGCTGTAATCAGGCGGCCTAAAGTATCAAAACAACATGTTATCTCAACCACAAGTAAATGGCGCAGAAAAGAATCACCAAATCTGCAAAATTATCTTTTACTATTTCAATTTCACTTCACCTAATATATATATATATATATATATATATATATACAGACAAAGAATAAGTCAGCCAGCACTTTAGTTGATACCAAACTATTATATGGACCTGGCCTACAGGTGCACGCTACTAGGCTAGATATATATACTAGGCTACCTTATCGCGGTGGGACGGTCCAAGCTATTTGACCGCCGGCGGAGACAAATTTGCGAGCTAAGTGCCTCACTATTTCATAGTTTCACATTTGCATCTATTACACCATAGCTATATAGCTCTCCATGTTTTAACTGCATATTCATGTTGCACCTATATCCTTGTGCTGGCAGTGTGCTGCTGTATTCTTCTGTTGCTGTATATATATATATATATATATATATATATATATAGATATATATATTATTATTATTTTTTTGTGTGTTTTTTTTTTTGTGGTCCAGAGAATATGTTATTGAAAAATTAAAAGGTATCATTATAGTAGGTAGTTATGGCTATTATAGGGCGAGGAGGAAAAAATTAGAGCGTAAAAGCGAAAATTGGCCTGGACAAGTGGATCGTCATGAGGGACAAGTAGATTTTGCTCCATTTTAGTCCCGTGGACAAGTAGTTTTTTTAATAAAATTTCCACACCCCTGGTGCTACTAGAGGCTAAGTGGAGCATTTCGCTGTGTCTGATGAAGTCAACTGGCTGTTTGTATAATGCATTTACGTGCTGAGTCCCTCAGAGCTAGTGGCAACGTTTGACATAGTCCACTCTGGTGTAAAGATGAGGCAATTCTTTT
Source organism: Hyla sarda (assembly GCF_029499605.1). Classification (NCBI taxonomy): domain Eukaryota; kingdom Metazoa; phylum Chordata; class Amphibia; order Anura; family Hylidae; genus Hyla; species Hyla sarda. Next base: position 72,241,938 of record NC_079195.1, read on the forward strand.
CTATTATAATGGGGACATCTATAGCAGTAAGTATGAGGGTCTTGCAATAGTTTAATAATTGAGGTACAGTATCTGTAGTGCACATAAATGGTCATGACGTATGAAGCTAATAGCAAAATGATGTAATAAGACTTCACAACTTATCCGCAAAGATTAGATGATTGAAAGGTTCCCTTCCTTGTTCTACTAGGCACAGCCACTATGAAATATTCTTAAAGGGGTACTCCACCCCTGGACACCTTATCCCCTATCTAAAGGATAGGGGATAAGATGTCTGATTGCGGTGGGTCCGGCCGCTGGATCAGACATCTTATCCCCTAACCTTTGGATAGGGGATAAGATGTTCAAGTGTGGAGTACCCCTTTAACTGTGCCTTGTGAAACAATGAAGCGGGCACAACTCTTACTGGAGCACCAAAGCCCCCTTAATCAGCTGATCGGCACAGATGCCAGAAACTGAACCCCGCATTAGACTTTACCCAAGGCCTGGAAAACCCCTTTATGCCTCCAATCCCATGTAACACTTATCATGTAAGTCATGTCTTCGCTGGTGGTTAGCCCACAGTCCTTGTATGTTGGGTTTATGGCACTTAAAGCTATCCCTCTGCTCCTTTGAAAATACCTTATTATAACAGTGCTTTGGTCACGCCTGGTAAGTGTTTTTCTTTTTTATTATACTACATTAAGCCGCATGAGCATCTGTGATAGAAAGAATTAAATTGTCAAGACAATTTCAGAACTGTTAAAGACGTTTTGCTAATTACATTGCAGCTCAAATAAGGTTAGAAATCGCAGTGTGATGAATTCCTGGAAGAGAGAATTAATAAGTCAGAACGGATTCTTGGATCACACTAGTGGTGCATTCTCTAAAATGATTTCTCAATCCCCACAGGCTGACTTTTAAAAGCAGACTTTGGAATTTCAGCTATTTTTTATATTATTATTTTTTTTTTAAAGCTGATGAAATGTTTGCTCTTTGACCAAATGACACAACTAAGAGTAAAAAAAAAGTCTGACAAGATTTTGATCAGTGAGGATCTGGGTTCTAAGACCCCCCACTTATAGCTAAAATAAAGGGGCAGAAGAAGCTGAGAACTGTGCCCCTTTGGCTGTATTCTTTTATGCTCAGCTGATCTTTAGATATATGGGCAGAGAGGTGTACAGACCCATAAAAAGTCCATACACCACGAACCATGCCTTGCCGAGAATCAGACAAGCAGAGCTAAACACAGCTGAAGGGGCAATGTTCGACTGAGTGCCTCCTCGTTTTCTCGATAGGTGGGGGTCTCGCCCACCAATTAAAACTGACATGTAAAATTTTTTTCAAAGGTTACTCATGCGAGCATAGTACTGAATACTGAGCATCAAACCAGCCTTGATGCTGATGACACTGAGCAGAGCAGAGATGATTTTCTATATAAGCAATATACAATGTTTTAAACCACAGAATTTGGAATCCGATCTGAACACCCCAAGACTATAGAACTAGCAAATAGCTACTATTTGTATATGTCTAAAATGTGTCTTTCTAAGAGGAATATCCTGCCTTTATTTCATGTAATTTATGTTCCATTTGTATTCTACTTTGTAAAACTTTTGACGAGTTGAGTCACTCAATTGGCCTTCTGTGCTTAGTGCCTTTTTATTATTATCATTAAAAACATAACTAGGCATCACATGTAAAAACCCATCTTTCTCAATCTACAAAAATTTACTTAAAATCGGCTCATGTACTGTGTTTAGCTGATGTTTTGGCAGAATAAAGAAAAATTGCATCTAATAAAAACAATACACTCCCATTTCCATTCTAGTAAAATAATAAATAGTATAGTAAAATATAGTTTATGTCCATTTGTAAGCCTTTTGTTTTGTTTTCATCTTTGGTCTATGATTTGTACTGTACCTTATATCTACAGTAGTATAGATTATAAGCTAAAAAATCTGAAGAAAATAGAACAGCCAATCACTCACCAAATAGTTCTTTTTTCAGGCTTTATTTCATGCCGATGATAATACTCACATACATGGGGGATACAAAAGGGAAGAGCAGGGGGGTACAGTGGCAACAAGCTCCGTTTCACATACTTAAGTGCTTCGTCCGGCCATGATGGCAGGACGAAGCACTTAAAGGAGTAGTCCAGTGGTGACCCAGTGGTGAACAACTTATCCCCTATCCTAAGGATAGGGATAAGTTTGAGATCGCGGGGGGTCCGACCGCTGGGGCCCCTTTCGATCTCCTGTATGGAGCCCGGCAGCCCGCGGGAAGGGGGCGTGTCGACCTCCGCACGAAGCGGCGGCCACGCCCCCTCAATACAACTATATGGCAGAGCCGAAGCGCTGCCTTCGGCAATCTCCGGCTCTGCCATAGAGATGTATTGAGGGGGCGTGTCGGCCGCCGCTTCATGCGGAGGTCGACACCCGCTATCTGGCTGGAGAGCCTGGCCCCCGTACAGAGAGATCGCAGGGGGCCCCAGCGGTCGGACCCCCCGCGATCTCAAACTTATCCCCTATCCTTAGGATAGGAGATAAGTTTTTCACCACTGGACTACCCCTTTAAGTGTGCGAAACGGAGCTTGTTGCCACTGTACCCCCCTGCTCTTCCCTTTTGTATCCCCCATGTATGTGAGTATTATCATCGGGAAAAAAAGCCTGAAGAAAGAACTATTTGGTGAGTGAAGGGCTGTTCTATTTTCTTCAGATTTTTGATGTGAACGTGCTATACATTCTTAAGCCAGAGCACCACCAACACAACATTAGCAAGTACCAATACGACAGAGCCCAGGTCCTGATATCCCGAGTTTCTTAAGGGGACAGCCGCAGTGCCGAACGGACTATTATCTCTATATGTTTCTTAGATTATAATCTAATGTATGTGGAGCAGCCTGACAGTCCACTCATGACAGACCTCAATGAAAATGATAGATTTCTATATTTCCAATCTACTGTTCTGTTGGGAGAGTGCCTGGGGATGACTTATTCCCTTCTTTATATTCAAATAAAAAATGTACATTACATTGGGCCCTGCTGATCATGTACCTTTATGGGTCTGGAGTAATAGCTGCCGGCCAAACAAGTGTTCAGCAACATCTGATGTGTATGACCAGCCTTCGTTTTACCAGAACTGTAGTTCATATGGTTGTCATATGCGTGCAGACACTAACATTTTGCATACATTCAGCTAAGGCCGCAGACTGGGTATTGCCAATGTCATATAGAAACTAATGACTGCATTTACTTCTGCAATTTATGGTATGAATGAGATCATTGGGTCACAATCCTCTGAAAACTCACACAAAGAAATTCACTGAGAATACGAAAATATGTAGTAACTTACTGAGACAAAAAAGACACTGCTAAATCCAACGTTTTTCTTCACATATGCAGAGAAGTTTAATACAATCTATTCTTCCCTGTCAGACGGGGAGACGGTAATGTCATTGTTCTTCAATAGAATTGCATACCTAAGGTCAAAGGAAAGATCTAACCCCATGATCACTACTATAACTCATACCTCTACTATATGTGGTACTAACAACAACATATCTTTCTGTAAAGAAACCGTACCCTCGTGACAGTCATTATACCGAGCATATGATCACGTCATGAGTCCATTCCACAAAAGACTGACTTCAATTATTTTTTTTTTAAGATTTATTTTTCTCATTTTTAAGCAAAACAAAATAAATCAATAACAACAGCAACAACAGTGTCAGACTGTAGATAACCCATATTGCATATATATATCAGAGTAAGCGCCTGTTACAAGCATTTTGAAGAAAGGCACCAAACAGCATGAACAAAATGAACCTGGCATGGAGATTGTGAAAAGTGCAGCAGAGCAGGCAGACACTGTTCGATCAACAAAACTAACAAACGTGCCCATCACATAGAAGAACACTGATATATACACAATCACACTAGTAACTCATGTGCCCAACCGAACCCACCGAGGAAAGATGGTTAGTTACCCTTTTAAAGGGGTACTCCACCGGAAAACATATTTTTTTTTTTTAAAGTTAAACAGATTTGTTACTTCTATTAGAAAAGCTTAACCCTTCCAGTACTTATCAGCATCTGTATGCTACAGAGGAAGTTCTTTTCTATTTGAATTTCCTTTCTGCCTGACCACAGTGCTCTCTGCTGACACCTATGTCCATGTCAAGAACTGTCCAGAGCAGGAGCAAATCCCCATAACAAACCTCTTTTGCTCTGGACAGTTCCTGACATGGACAGAGGTGTCTGCAGAAAGCACTTTGGTCAGACCGAAAAAAAAAACTTCAAAAAGAAAATAACTTCCTCTGTAGTATACAGAAGCTGATAAGTAGTGGAAGGATTAAGATTGTTTAATAGAAGTAATTTACAAATAAGTTTAACTTTCTGGCACCAGTTGATTTAATAGAAAATGTTTTCCAGTGGAGTACCCCTTTAAAGAGGATCTGTGGTATTTTCTAAAAATGTATTTTAGATAGCTTAGGGGGGCTGACCACATACATGTCAACTGTTTGTTGTCGTCCCTATCCTCCCATTCTGGGAAGTTAGGGGGTGTAAATCCATCAGATGGGCTTGTATCTAATTATGCTATGTTGTGCTCGCTTTATAGACATTGAATGTCGACTGCACTCACAGTCAACGATGGACATTGGCGATTATCCCAGTGAACTTAATTAACTCCTTAAGTGCCATGATCAATAGTGATCATGTCACTAAAGAGCTTCAATGACTGTTCCCTGCCCGAACAGCATTTATTCAGGGGTCTGATCAGTTTACATGCCTGCCGGAGGCCTCCTTACCTGGTCCGTCCAGGTCCCAGGGCAATCTGCTGATAGAGCCTGCCTTCAAATATTATATATCAGAAAACTAATGTATGACTGATTGACTTGATAAGACTCTCCCAATGAGTTTGGTAGTGCACTTAACAAATGAGGTCTGTCAGCTTGCAGTTATACTGTTTCCGTGATCATTTTGTTTCACAAATATTTAAGGAAAATAAATGCCAAAAAAAAGATCAAAATCACCTACAATGATAAAATGTTATGTATTCGAAAGACTGCATAATTCTGGCCATATGTAACTATGGCAACATTTCCCACGGCTCCATGAGTTAGCTTCATACTGTCATGTTCATGATAAACAAATAAGATGCTGTACGCCAATTCACATATCCCTATGAAGAGAATTATGACCGGTCACTTAAGTAAATATAATTATGCTCTGGGCTTCAATGTGTCCTAGTTTTTCCAGAATAGCCTGAAAATTCAAGTTTTTCTTTAAGATCTCAATATATACTGCATACACTTTAAAATGAAAAAAATAAATAGCTTCTAATAATCCGGCATTAATGAAGCTTTATTGATTTTGCAATAAAGGAATTTTTCAATTTAAAAGTAATTGGAAATACACAAAATGAATTTTACTTGATATCCTAGTTCCAATATTGCAGAAATATTAAATATTGTCCGAGATTCATCATTCTGTCTAAAGGTAAAAATTGTCTGGTTTTGCCTATAGGAACCAATCACAGATCTGCTCTTATACCTTCATGCGCTCTGGTAAAATAAAAGCTGAGCTGTGATTGGTTGCTATGGGCTAAACCAGACAGATATATATGTAACTATGATATGGTTTCAGGCAGAATGATAAATCTGGGCCAATGTGTATGATCTTAGGGTCAGGTTCTACATCTATGGCTAATTCCATTAGGCAGAATTGCTGTTACAACAGGACAACCCAATTAACTGAGAGTGAAGAGTGTAAAAAACCTTAAAGGAAAACAATCATCCTGTTCATCCACACTAAACCCAATACACCAGGTTATAGTGCGGATGATCAGGAGACCGATGCGGGGTCTCTGACTAATCTAAATACCTTCAGTCTGGTCCCTCTGAAGATCCTCTTCTATTCCCGCTGAATCGGGCACAGGAGGTGGTCCTGCTGGGAGAATTTAAATATTCATGGGCGTTGGTCACGTGAGCGCTTAGTAGGCACAAGCACTCACGTGACCAGCGGCCATGAATATTCAAATTCCCCCGGCAGGACCACCTCCAGCGTGCAATTCAGCAAAGATAGATGATCTTTAGGGGGACTGGGTGCCAGAATGAAGGTATGTTTATTAGTCAGAGACCCCGCATCGGTCTCCTGTTCATCCACACTATAACCCAGTGTATTGGGTTTAGTGTGGGTGAACAGGATGACCATTTTACTTTAATATTTCTGCCATAACTATACCACAGAGGAACCTATACAGAAGAGCAAAAGTGGAATAAACAATAAGAGACTAGCTAACTGATTGTAACACACACAGACAAAAATATGACAGCATGTGAGAGGATCGCAAAGAGATTTACATATGGACTAGAACAATGGATTCATTTCAGAGCTTTGAGGACTTACCGCTGGTGACTTTGTGTTATATAGTTAAAGGCACAGGATAGGGGATAACTTGCGGATCAGTGGTATCCAACCGCTGGGATGCCCATTAATTATCAGTACGAAGGTCAATTGTTCCTAAAGTGAATGGAGTGGAAGTGGGAATGCTTGGCCACTGCTCTTTTCACTGTCTATGGGACTTCTAAACAAAGTCAAGATTAGTGCACAGCAATGTTCATAAGTCATCTAGTAGAGTGGAGTTGTGGCCAAGCGCGCACGCTGCAGATCCATTCACTTAGGGGACAAATGACCTCCATTTCATGATTAGTGAGGGTCCCAGCGGTCAGACGCAACTGATCTGCTAGTTATCTTCTATTCTGTGCGTAGGGGATGACCTCTTTAAACAAATTAATTCAAAGCTATAATAATTAACTCTTAAATGCACCGCATGAGTACATATTACAGACACAACATGTATACCTGGGGTACAGAAGGCCTTATTGGACATGTAAAGGAAATGGGCCACAAAATGGATCAAGAGCAGCTATCTGTTCTGGAAGACATGATGTTGCTTCTCATAGCATCATCTAGAAAATTGCTAGCATTGCAGAGACAAAATCTAAGCAATAGCAGAAACTTAACTTCCATTAATAGAGCACCTTTGAAGTACATAGCAAGCTGCAGATCAAATGTAGAAACAATTCCAACTTATTGATCTAACTATTTTCTTCACAAGCAGGGTCCTGGCAGTGGCGTTTCATCGTATACACAAAACATTAACAAGCGTCAGCGGGGAACAGTTACTCCATTGGTGTTTACATAGATAAAAGGGACATGTCTTCCATCAAGCCTTTTTATTTTCTGCATTAAACATGAGAAATCACAGAAGTATAAACATGAAATAAAAAGGAAGCAACAGACGCTACATCATGAATGAACCGAGGGGTTAATGACCTTGCTTATAAATATACAATCTGCAATGAAACCTTAGCTTTTGATTATAGAGGGTACATACTTCTCTATATGAAGGGCACATGTACCCTTGTTTGGGCACGACAACATCTGGTGTGTTCTAAACATATACAAAATATAAACACACACACATATACACACATATATATATATGTATATATATATATATATATTTATATACACACACATGTACTATACTAATGGAGGTCTTATTTCAAGCCCTAAAGCTACAGTACCCATATTTCTCCACAAATAACACATTAAAGCCCTACACTCAATTTATCCAGGAAGACCCATAAAACCTCCTTAAGACATCAGTAAATCAATACATGAACGTTAATGGCAATAAATGTAGGTTGCTCTAAACAGTTAAGCTGTTTGTAAGTCAATTCAATCATGTCGAAGTCATGCATGTTTCAGGGAATGTGTGGCTGTCAATATGGCTGCCTTGAGATCGATAAAAGGCAATAAAAGGTTATAGTCACATTACATATCTTATAAAGCTATAATGTTGACATTACACATTAAACATAATCCATCTTTCCTAGAAAGTTTTTTTTCAACAAGTTTTTTTGCTATTGGATCACTATAGGGCATACATAAAAAGGTGGCCAACAACCCAAAGAGCCATGCTGAATTGTTGAAGATTTTGTGCCTTTGTTTTACCCAACTTGCTTGATAGTAAAACTGTAGCAATTCTTATTGTTATGACAGAATTTTTCATTTATCAGTAATCCATGTTACATTTAAAAGAAGCAGATTCCATTGGTCAGAACTGATCATTTTAGCATAATAAATTAATACTTATAGTTCTGTGGGTTGGAAAACACCTTTTTACATAAAAGAAGAAATAATGACCGAGAAAAAATTGTATTACAATCCTAGGACATCCAGCAAAGTGTTGTAAGGCTGGGTTCACATATGTCCGTCATCTGGCTCAGTGAATCCAGCCTAAAACCGGCCGTAACTGATGCCACAACTGATGATGAAGGGCATCAGTTGGCATCAGTTGTTTACCATCCAACATTTATTAACTGTTCAGGCTGGATAAACACAGCAAGCTGCAATCCCGAACATCCAGCGTCCAACTTGAGAAGCCAGATGTATGTGAAAAAAATAAATAAATACAACAAATCTGGTCCAAGTAAAGTATGCCTTTATTTTACATCCTAAACTATTTTGCGAAACGGGATAGGGGATAAGTGTCTGATTGCGAGGGGGGGGGGGGGATCCGAACGCTGGGACCCAATCTGCTGTACGGGGCCCCGGCTGACATGCCACCTCTATGTATCTCTACGGGAGAGGTGGAGATGCAGTGTTGCGTTCCCAACTCTCCCATAGAGATGAATAGAGGGGGTGTGTCTGTTGACCTCTTAGTGAGATCGACGACACGAGCATTAGCCGCGGCAGTGTCGGGTCCCAGTGGTCGGACACGTAACCCCTATCCTGATGAGTTGTCTATGGTTGCAGTACTCCACATAATCCTAGTACTCCTAGTAATAGGTGAAAGAACTTGTCAGCCAGTGTTAAAGGGGTACTTCTTGTTCCGAACGCTTGGAGTGGGCGTTATTGTGACCTCATGGCTACGCCCCCTCAATGCAAGTCTATGGAAGGGTGCGTGACGGCAACCACAAGGCATCTACACTATTTCCAACTGAACGCAATTATCTTGCCATGTCCTCCTCTGCATAAGAAAAAAAGAAATATCTGACTAAAAATATAGGCTATACCGATGTTTGCTATCTTTATCTAACGGGGACATAAATCTTTGTATGAAGTGGCAGCAATACACAAAATAGATACCTTTAATAGAGCACAACACTGTATGTCCACTGTTTAAACTAGTTACATCTTATTCCTAGTCTATCAATCTGTATAATAGCCTGCTATTAGTTGGAATAGGTTTAGGAAGTGATGAAAAGGTTAATAAGGTTAACTATACTAAACAGCTATAAGACTGTCATCTTCTCATTACATTGCAGATTTACAGACCGCTTACAACCATTCCCAATGACCCTTAGGCTTTTCTATTACACAGACACAACAATGATTTGGACAGACTTCAAGGTGCAGTGATGCCTGCAAGTCTCCAGAGATAATTTTAACACTTCCTAAGAAAACACATATATATATATATATGGACTGGAGAGCCATCCCTCTTATGGCTTATGATGACAACACACCAGTCTCTTTGGATACTACGTGCATCATCGTACCTCACTGGAAGCCTACCAAACTGCAAATATATGGAGAAACTCAAAACCCAGAATGCCATATAAGAAAATGGTGGTGGGTCTGCATCTCTTCACAGATACCCATAACTATTAGAAACTGGCCTTAGTCTGCATTAAAGTGTTTGATACTTTTTTTTACCTGCCCTTAATAGAAAATAGCTTAGATATTTACCATATATAAAAAAACGACTACATTGTCTCCAACCCTATACTAGATGCCCTACTGTATGTCACCAGTTGTTAAAGGTTGGTCGCTTTTGTTACATGGGTACTTTGACACCTGACGATAAGCTGATCACAGGGTGCTGAAATGGGAGTTTCAAACATTAGGTTTAAAATTCCCTGCAGCGCCATTGTAGGGGAAATTAAGTATTACACATTTCTCATTAAAATTCATAGGCTGCCTGTGTAATGGACTGACATTATACAATACTTTAATTTTTTTGTAGAACGGTACAACTGGACAACGCGTTTCGGCGTGCTCTCACGCCTTCCTCAGGTCCACAAAAAATTTTTTGTGGCGTCCTGTGTATGGATTGCTGTGTGTTGGCGGCATCAAAAATGTTTTTGTTGTGGACCTGAGGAAGGCGTGAGAGCACACCGAAACGCGTTGTCCAGTTGTACCGTTCTACAAAAAAATTAAAGTATCCTGTGTACCCATTGGAATCTGGACTCTATCTAACAGTAGCGCTTGGGAGACAGAACCCCCGCATTTTCTGTGCTTCCTTTTCCTATATTGTCTTCTCTGTGACCCTGATCTGGGGATAATGGACAAGGGGGAACCAAGCAGCAAGCTGTAACAGCCCACCTCATACCGCGCCAGAGTCGTGCCATACTCGCCGCATAATTCTTGGAGGTCAGTGCCACTGCACAGGTGTGGTGGTGGGTTTTCTCCTTCTCTCTTTTTTCAACCGAGAAACATCCAACCTACTACGCCAGAAAACGCCCCGTATATATATTTTGTCGTTCCTCCTTCACTAGTTAAAGAATGTAATTATTTCCAACCTGACATACAAATAGGAAAGTTTTATGTTGTCTGCTTTATAGGGCAGCACCAAGATCATTCTTTTCTTACCTACAAAAGTCTGTATCTGGCGCTCCTTGTATGAGAATATTTATTACAAGAAACTCCAAGACATAATGTAGAGATAAATATCAGCTATACCAGCAGAATGCTGCTGGGGATGAGATGAAGCCAGTGATAAATGCCAGCAGCTAGAATTACTCATTGGTGCACTATATGGTAGCATGTGGGTATTCTGTCTGAGTCTGAAGTGTCTGGCGCTTCTTTAACTATTACTTACAGACTGTTTAAGTAAAACTCCATTTATTTTGACACTTACAACACAGATTTAAGATTTTCCTTTGATAGAAGTTTACATGGCCTTAGGATGGGTTATTTTAAACACAGCTGAGAAAGAGCCTCCAAACCAAAGTGATACAGAAATAAAAGAACTGAATTGTTGTGATGTATCCTGTGAAGGGAGAAATTATCCTAAGGCTGCATTCACATGACAATAATGGCTCATGTGAAAACCGTAAGCATTGTGCTCCATCCTCCCCTACACCAATCTTTAAAGGACATCTATAGTGCAAAATAACTTATCCCCTATCCGTCGGATAGGGGATAAGTTATAGATCGCGGGGGCCCGAGCGCTGGGCCCCCCGCGATCTTCGGTACGGGGCCGCGGCAATATACAGGAAAGGGGGCGTTCCGTTCCAGGATGACATGGCGGCTGACACGCCTCCTCCATGAATCCCATAGAGATACATGGAGGAGGAGTGTCTGCCGCGGCTTTCTGCTGGGGATGAAACTTCACTTCCGGCAGACTGCCGCGGCCCCGTCCAGGAGATCCCGGGGGGCCCCAGCGCTCGAACCCCCCGCGATCTATAACTTATCCCCTATCCTTTGGATAGGCGATAAGTTATTTTGCGCTGGAGTACTCCTTTAAACATATACTCTATTTTACCTCCTTTCCTCTCTTAAAAAAGTTGGGTTTTAACAAGTCTTCTCTTTCCCCCCATTGCAGTCAGTCATCCCCTCGCCAAGGTGGTCACAGCAGTGTTCGCAACACTTGCACAGCAGTACAGCGGATTAATATTTACCTCCAGCATGCTGCAGAGATGCAGCGTTTACTGGCAGAAAGCTACATGTGAACAGCATATTACCAGATACTACATGTGAGACCTGTTTCCTGCATTCATTTGTGCTAACAAAGGTCAGCTCCACAAGGATCATTCACAAATTTGTAACAAAGGAAGAGTAGGATCAGCTCATCCAGCATAGACCCGCTGCAGCACGGACAGGTGCGGATTTACCTCATGGCAATCAAGAACAAGGAGGAGGTCCAGCGCAGCTTTTCACAGATATGCAGCTTTATTATATCACGCAAATAACACACAGGACATACACTGAGGTGACGCGTTTCGGCCAGTGCTACCGGCCGAAACGCGTCACCTCCATGTATGTCCTGTGTGTTATTTGCATGATATAATAAAGCCGCATATCTGTGAAAAGCTGCGCTGGACCTCCTCCTTGTTCTTGATTCACAGGTTTGTGATATGTAATTATTTTGTTACATATGTTGAGCCAACTGATCTCCATGGGTCCAGGTTCAAAAAATTATTGTATTGTAAAAGTCTATTGACATTTTTCCTCCATGATATACCTCCTTTAAGCCTCATTTACATATTATGTGTGACATTTATGTGGAGAGGAGGGGGGCTGAGAGTCCTGCTATATGGGAGGAGGGGACTGGATAGGGGGCCTCTTATGTGTAGAGGAGGGGGTCTGAGAGTCCTGCTATGTGTGAGGAGGGGACTGGATAGGGGGCCTGTTATGTGTAGAGGAGGGGGTCTGAGAGTCCTGCTATGTGTGAGGAGGGGACTGGATAGGGGGCCTGTTATGTGTAGAGGAGGGGGTCTGAGAGTCCTGCTATGTGTGAGGAGGGGACTGGATAGGGGGCCTGTTATGTGTAGAGGAGGGGGTCTGAGAGTCCTGCTATGAGGAAGGAGGGGACTGGATAGGGGCCTCTTATGTGGAGAGGAGGGGGCTGAAGGTCCTGTTATGTGTGAGGGGGTGACAGGTTAGTTCAGGTGACACTGATGACAGATTTCCAGTGTAGCATGGGCATATATGGTACCCTGGGCATATATGGTACATTTATCCTGGTATTACAACCTCTTTCAATGTAACACAGCCATTGCAAATAATTATATTTATTACACAAAAGAAAATTCTTGACCTTGGAGCAAACAGGGCAGTAGATAAAGTAAGCAGTACTTACGATGTAGCAGCAAAGAGGGGAAAAGGCATGCGTTCCGCAGGCATACAGGTGGGTTTCATTAAACCTCTGCAAGAGCCTTATATGGTTGAAACACTCCGTCTGCAGACAAAGGAAAAAAGGAAAATGTTATGTTCTAGCACTGGAGTACTAAATTCTGCTGGGAAAGACACAAACAAATCTTACATTAAACAGTACTGGTTCATCGACTCACTTTACCAGATGGGAGCTTCTTTAAGATAGACTATAAATGTAGAGAGATTTCACAGATATAACCTGATCACACCGTACTTGTTACATGGATATTAAGTTATAATGTACACTACTGTATAAGACTACCTTATTGTAGAAGTTCTGGCTTAGTTCTAGGTTCCATAGCATATTAAGGAAACAAAAAATAGAAATTCTAATGAAATACTGTACTCAGAACAGTTCCTAATCGTGAGTGGTGGTATAATATGTTGCAGGGTAGTGGCTCTTCTTTTTAACCTGTCAGCAGAAATCTGGCACGAAATATGGCACCACACTGTTTTGTGCTGTGTCTGCAGTAGATTGGCAAATCTTTACTCACTGCAAGCCATCAATTCTTATGGGGAGGCTTTAAATAGCTACTACGGGTGACTAAAAGTGCCACTACTCAGCCAGACATCTCTGGTGGCATCTTCTCAATCCCAGGTAGAATCAAGCTGTTGAAATCCAACATGCATCACCCTTCTCTCCAAGCAGTTGAAATCCAACTGCCCGACCCTTCACTCTACGCAGTTAAAATCCAATATGCCTGACCCTTCTCTACAGGCAGCTAAAATCCAATACGCCCAACCTCTCTCTGCAGGCAGATGAAATCCAACATGCTGACCCTTCTTTCCAGGCAGTTGAAATCCAACATGCCAGACCCTTCTCTCCAGACGGGTGAAATCCAGCATGCCTTAGCCTTCTCTCCCCAGACATCATTTTTCGAGTAAGAGTCAGAGGCTGCGATACACTTTAGACTAGTGTTTCTAAACCAGTGTGCCCCCAGCTGTTGCATAACTATAACTCCCAACATGCCCGGACCGCCGAAGGCTGTCCGGGCATGGTGGGAGTTTTAGTTTTGCAACAGCTGAAGGCACACTAGCTGTGAAACACTGCTTTAGTCAGTCACCAAAACCCACTAACTTTGAAGGGTTTGGCCAACTTTTGTCTACAGTGTGTGGCAGGGCTGTGGAGTCAGAGTCGAGGAGTCAGACAAAATTTTGGGTACCTGGAGTCGGAGTCGGCAAACAATAAATTGGAATAAAAAAAAAAAAAAAAGCAAGTTTAAATGTCCCAATTCACAAAAAGTTATAATTAATGACTTCTCTACTGTAAGAATAAAGACCAATGCATGCAGTGCCTCACGTAACCGCAAAACGAACACGTTAAGTGACCGTGAAGAAGCATGCTTTTCATGTGCTTCACTATATGGCACGCAATGCACAATTAGGAGCGTCAATACTTATACTTTCCATAGTGTTGTGTTCTGCTGTTACAGGGAACCCATGGGTAACCTAGCCTCTTATTGATAATGTTTTTTGCAGGACTAGAGACATTTGTATAAGTGAAAGGAATGGAGGGTCAATAGTTCAAGACTGAAGCTGTAAACCATTGGAAAAACTGCTGTCATTCAGCTAAGGCTATAAAAACTTGTAAACTGGATTGTTGGCTTAAACTTTGAACATAACAATGGGATTCTACTAGGGAAATCATGTTTTATAAAATAAATGCCCCTTCCTGGATCCTCCCACTGCCCTATCTTCCGCAGCAGGTCAGCACACAAACTGTTCAATACCGTAGACTGTTGGCTTCCCAGCCAGTAGTCCTGTGGTAAAGACATGTACGTTGCCTTTCTTTCCTTCAAGGAATGTATAAAATACATTATCATATTAATACAGAGGAGTCGGAAGTACAAAAAACTGCGGAGTCAGAACATTTATCTACCGACTCCACAGCCCTGGCGTGTGGGCACTGTAAGGTCTAAACGTTGCCTCCTGAAGCATTGAAATAAAGGATATGAGCAAATCAAAAGCACCAAAATTAGCAACTTACAGAAACTGAAAAGATTCTATTGTCTCTTGCATCCATAATAATCTAAAAAATTAGCTTGGTCTATGGTTCTAACCAGCGATAAATGTACAGTACATAAAGGCATATATAATAATAGAAAATCTCTTTAACTAGTTTAAATCAGTGCTATTTTCCCTGATATTGTCCAGACACAGTCTTCCCTTTTTTTTGGATTCCATGTGAGTTTGACAACTATACATAATTTTTCTAAGGTTATTTAAATAATTTTTGCATCTTTTTTTTGAAACACATATGACCTTGGTTTGTATGTTCTTATGTTATCCCTGTGTTTACACTCCAAGTACAGTTTAAAAAAAAATAAAAAATAAATTAAATTAAAATGTTGAGACCCAATCTTAGTACAGAGCCTTGATATAGGTCAGTGCTATAATGTAAATAATTTAATAAATAATGATAATAACAGAAAAGTATAAACAGCATTTATTGTGTATAAAAGGTAGTGATGTAGGAAAAAGTCTGTGCCTTCTCCCTGGAGAGTCAAGCTGTCTCTGACAACAGGTTCTCCACTTCTGTGGCTGCACAATTTCTGTGTGCAGCTGCAGCCTTCGTCGTGTTGCTCAGAAAAATATCACCGCAGAGTTATATGAGGATACTGATGTCTGTTGGGCGATCTGCAAGCAGCTAATGGGGATGTTCCTCTAACAACACTTATCCTTTAACCATGGGATAGGACATTGGTCACCAAAACGTGGCCCTCCAGGTTTTGCAAAAATACAACTCCCAGCATGCCAGGACAGCAGTTGGCTGTCCGGTCATGATGGAAGTTGTAGTTTTGCAAAATCTAGATGGCCACATTTTGGGGACCGCTGCAAAAGGAGATGTGTATGATTGTTGGGGGTTCAATTGTTGGAACCCCAGTGATGTTAACATGTCCTGTTGGACTAAAGCTGCAGTCACTCCATTCATTGTCTATGGGATGGTCAGAGATGGCCAAGCACTGTACTAATAATGCTCTTATGGTCTTCACACTCCATTGTTTGGACTCCTAGCAGTGAGGTGTACATTTCTTCTATGTTGGTAAAACAACTTCTAAAAAGGGAACCATTTATGGGATTTTACCAAATATAACAAGTGGCAACATGTTCTATATGGCAAAACATTCTTCATTCCTGCACCCAGCTATGGTGGGGATATGATGTTAGAAAGTCTCTCCCACCAGCCCCGTAAGTAGTCACATGGGCAGGGAGATATACTTACCTAACCCCGTCTGCATGCGCTGTAATCCCACCCCTCTGCATGATTGACATCCTGAGCACGGCCCACATCATTGCTCTGCTCAGTATGCTAAGGGGATTACAGCCGGGAAGATGGGACTAGGTAAGTATAGTTCCCTGCCCAGGGGACTGCTTACAGGGCCGGTGGGGGAGACTTTCTAACTTTATATCCTCTCCATCCCTGTGGGCAGGAATGTCCTCCAGGGATGGCGAGGAAGAAGATTTTACCATACATAACGCATTGAAATGAGTTATATATGGCAAAATCTCAAGATTGGATCCCTTTGAGGAACTGCTTGACAGCAGGATATATTCCCCTAAATGCACCAGACAAAAATATTAATACATTGTCAGTACTGTTAAAGTTATGCTTCGGTCCCAGGCTGCCATTCACCACTGGCCCTTCTGGCATGCTTGAATACTTCTCAACAGCACATTATTTGAAGGGATTGTCCAGCCATGGAGACTTAAAAAAAATCACTCTATTTGGAATTCAAATGCTAGGAAGTATGCCCGAAGCCACTGTTACTTTGCGCTTATAGTAATAGAAATATCACATGAGGCAAGACCCAACTCCTGCCATCGGACACGCTGAAGTACATGGCTGAACTCTGGCCGTGTAGCATTCTGTGACTATTAACACAACGTAACTCTGTGTATACAAAGACCCAATGAGGACTGGAGGTACAGAACAGCTCAACATGTGATCATTGATCATATAAATAATTGGAAAGTATTTTCCAAAACTTTATTGAAAAAAATTTAATTAAAAAAAAGATCATATCCAATACTGTAAATCCTGGATAAGCCAGACTTAAAATGGAGCCCAGAGTATGTGTGCATTCACACCACATTTTTGCAATACAGTTCCCGTATACGTTTTCAATGTGAAAACCGTTCGGAATCGTATTGAAAACCGTATGTATTGACTCTCCATTGAAAACCGTATGCCAAAAGATGCATAAGGTTGTGTCCGTTTTTCATGCTGTACGGTTTTGTAAGGTTTTTTTTTCCGTACCCAAAACCATAGCCTACCACGTTTTGTGGTCCGGGTGAAAAACTGTATTAAACTGTATACGTTTTTTTAACATTGGAGTCAATGGGAACCGTACAGAACCATAACTTTGCACTGTTTTTTTTCTTGGAATTTCAATCAAACAAGTGAAACTTTATTCTAAAAGGAGTGTAAAGTTAAAAACGTATACGTTTTTTTTTTCTTACAAAACGGATGCAAGCTGACTTCATTTTGCAAATTGTATACGGTTTTTAACTGTATACGGGTTGAAATTTGTACACACATTTTGATACAGTTTAGTCTGCTTTTGAGGAATCAGTTTTTCATCAAATACCTGATACGGGAACTGTATTGCAAAAACGTGGTGTGAATGCACCCTATGACTACTATTCTGTCCCTATTCTTTTATTTAAAGGGGTATTCCAGGCAAAACCTTTTTTTATATATATCAACTGGCTCCGGAAAGTTGAACAGATTTGTAAATTACTTCTATTAAAAAATCTTAATCCTTCCAATAGTTATTAGCTTCTAAAGTTTTCTGTCTAACTGCTCAATGATGATGTCACGTCCCGGGAGCTGTGTATGATGGGAGAATATCCCCCTAGGAACTGCACAGCTTCCAGGATGTGAGTCATCAGAGAGCAGTTAGACAGAAAACAACAACTCAACTTCAGAAGCTAATAACTATTGGAAGGATTAAGATTTTTTTAATAGAAGTAATTTACAAATCTCTTTAACTTTCCGGAGCCAGTTGATATATAAAAAAAAGTTTTGGCCTGGAATACCCCTTTAATAATCTACACTGTATTTTACCTGGTTGTTTCGGCCTTTGTCCTGACAGGCCTTGGTCTCATCAGCATTAACTTCCCAATGGATCTAGAACAAATAGAGATACAATTAAAAAAAAAGGTTAATATCGCTGTCAGCTTAAAAAGGTTATTTACCATTAGCTGAAACATTTTCCATTTTGGATAAACAGCGCAGGACTAGAGCAACTGTGATTCATACTGAGCAAGCAAAGCAATACAAATCTACTATAAAACAGTACAACTTGGGAATCATATAGTGGTGCTATACAAACTGAAATGTTGTGTAAATTGCACAGTGATTTACCATAAAGTAACTATATTTGCTTTGGACCTCTCTCTTGCAGTTTTTACACTCTATTTGCGATCTTGATATAAGACCATTTTTGGTCCTTGTAGAAGAAAGTAGTCGGTAGCAGCACTATTGCTCCTGAAAGTTTTGTTCTGTGTCGTTATTGTCATCTGCTCTTCTGATCCATATACATCTTGTTTTTATGACTCCCAAAAAAACAGTTTTGGCAGAAGGCTCATTGCCGCTCTATTAACAATCCCTATTCATCATTATTGAAGCTAACGGGGATCAGATGAATAAAGGGATCATATAGATTATAATGAAAGGTTTCCCTTAAGGCTAAAACCAGGACCTCTCCTGTGTGCTGAAGCTTTAATGCTGTAGATATATATACTTCTGTACACAGGTAAGCATTTCCTAAACAAGATGATCTGGAAGTGTGTACAGTGACCCCCGACCTACGATCATTTCAACATGCGATGGCTTCTCAGAGGCCATCGCATGTTGAAGGCAGCATCAACATACGATGCTTTTGTATGTCGGGGCCATCGCATAAATGGCTATCTGGCAGCGCAGACTGCTTCAGTTGCCACCGGATAGCCGTTTACGGTGCCCCGTGTGCTCCGGTGATGGTCTCCTACCTGTCCTCGGGGCTCCGGAGCGTCTCTCCGTCGTCGTCATCACGTCGAGGCGACGGAGAGAGAAGATGCCGGGGAAGCAGAGGCCTTGCCGGAGCGTCGGGGACGCGGCGACGGCGATGGGGGGCGACATCCAGGGCAGTGGTGACGGTCGGGAGCGGCGGGGACAGGTGAGTACAACTTCCTCTACCAGTGGTCTTCAACCGGCGGGCCTCCAGATGTTGCAAAACTACAACTCCCAGCATGCCCGGACAGCCGTTGGCTGTCCGGGCATGCTGGGTGTTGTAGTTTTGCAACATCTGGAGGTCCGCAGGTTGTAGACCACTGTCCTATACTTTACATTGCACGGATCCCTCAACATACGATGGTTTCAACAAACGATGGTCCGTTTGGAACGGATTACCATCGTATGTTGAGGGACCACTGTACTGGCGGAAATTACAATGGGCTTGATCTTGATTTTTTTTTTTTTTTTTTGAAAAAGGAAAAACTTTTAGAAGAGGACGCAGAATCCTATGTAATTTTGGAAAAGGGATGAAAACGGGTTGTATGATCAGAGAGACGATTTCAGATGCCTCCTGAGACTTCAGGTAAACAGTTGATATTGTCCTTGAAGCCTGCAGTCAACCAGGCTAAGAATGAGAAATCACATGACAGTCACATGACAGTCACATGACAGTCACATGACAGTCACATGACAGTCACATGACAGTCATGTCATACATCAAGGGGCTAGTTCATTATGATAAGGGTGCTGCTTAGTCCTTAAAGGGGTACTCGGCAGCTCGTGACATCATAGACCCGCACCTTCACAATGTCACGCCCCGCCGCCTCAATGCAAGTCTATGGGAGGCAGTCAAGCCTCCTCCAATAGACTTGCATTGAAGGGGCAGAGGGTGATGTCATGAGGGGGCGGGGTTATGACATCACAAGCTCCTGTTGCCTGCTCGAGCATTTGGAACAGTTTGTTCCAAACACTGAGCAGTGGAGTACCCCTTTAATTTCTCAAGAAACTCTTGATAAGAAATGGATGAAAATCAGATGAAAATCCAAAACAATCTTTCAAACAGACAAAAACACAAAGTATTTATTTATTTATTTTTAAACAATGCAGTTTTTTTGGAGCCAAAGATGGCTACAGTTGGAAGAAAAAGTACAAGTCCTTTCTTTATATCTCCCATTTCTTATTAATCCATTCTTGACTTTGGGTCAAAAACTGCATCAAAACTGTTGAAACTTTTTTTTTTTTTTTTTTTACCAAAAAACACTGTTCATGTGAAACCACATTAAAGGTAGGGTCACACGTGTTGTATTTTCCTACCAATTGAAATCAATAAGAAGCAAAATACACAGCTGACTTAGCTACCCATTGACTTCAATGGGTAGGAAAAATATGCAGAAGCAAATATGCAGTAAAATATGACACGTGTGACCCTACCCTAAAAGGGTTATGCACAAATAAAAGGCTTTATTTCACAGAAACAGCATCACTCTAACCCTTGGGATGTGTCTGGTTTTGCAACTCTTAGTAAATAGAACTGAGCTGCAATACCAAACACAGTTTACTTTTTTTTGTTAAAATTGACAACGCTTTAGATGGTCTTCCTAGCCATAATGCAGTGTTTATTTAAACTGAAATTGTTGCTGTTTAAAGGGATACTCCCGTGGAAAACTTTTTTTTTTTTTTTAATCAACTGGTGCCAGAAAGTTAAACAGATTTGTAAATCACTTCTATTAAAATATCTTAATCCTTCCAGTACTTTTTAGGGGCTGTATACTAAAGAGAAATCCAAAAAAGAAATGCATTTCCTGTGATAATCTGACCACAGTGCTCTCTACTGACCTCTGCTGTCCATTTTAGGAACTGGAGAAAATCCTCATAGCACACATATTCCAGTTCCTAAAATGGACAGCAGAGGTCAGCAGAGAGCACTGTGGTCAGGACATCACAGTAAATGCATTTCTTTTTGGATTTCACTCTAGTATACAGCCCCTAAAAACTACTGGAAGGATTAAGATTTTTTAATAGAAGTGATTTACAATTCTGTTTAACTTTCTGGCACCAGTTGATTAAAAAAAAAAAAAAAAAAAAGTTTTCCACGGGAGTACCCCTTTAAGATCTATAATCCAATGACCCACTGTTGATTTCATAGGAAAACACATTTTTTCACGTTAACCATTGTTACTTTTGGCGAATTACGAATTGACATGCTGTTGTCATGAGTCACACTGTAAACAATTTGTTACACTTTATATTCCCATAGTGGTTAGTGATGTAAAGATCTGCGCAGTCAATTAAACAGTGAGAGAGCTCTTTTCATGCGCAGGGACTGAAAAAATGGCTTAAAAGCAATATATGGATGAGCTGGACTCCGTGAGTCATCTAACTTGTGTAACTTGGCATAGGGAAATCAATAGCTGTTTTACATCTGCCCTTAGGATACAAGGAGTGCCCTACTATCATCTGCTTAGTCACAAAGTCGTCAGGGATCACGTATGTCATTACTGCTGTCACAGATTAAATATCTTGCTGACAGTGGTACTAATACTTCTGTTTACGTGTCGCCGTGACTCATGGATTTGCTTTAGGCTTATAACTGCATAGAAGAATCGATCCTGACGCGGCTAACACCAGGATGTCATGTGTGGTGGTTATGGACACCACATCTGGTATTTTGGCCACCCTGCCGGTATTTTTATATAAAAAATACCGGCCATGCAATGGCCAGTATTTATCCAACCAATCCTCCAACTCCTGGAATGTTGCACCATATACTATACCAGTGATTTCCAACCAGAGCACCTCCAGCTGTTGCAAAACTACAACTCCCAGCATGCCCGGACAGCCGTTGGCTGTCCGGGCATGCTGGGAGTTGTAGTTTTGCAACAGCTGGAGCCACCCCTGGTTGGGAAACACTGACCCAGACAAATATACTACTATATAGTCCAACATGCTGGGAGTTGTAGCTTCCATTTGGGGCAAACTGCTGAGTCACAGGCTGTATCGGGGCATGCTGGGAGTTGTAGCTTCCATTTGGGGCAAACTGCTGAGCCACAGGCTGTATCGGGGCATGCTGGGAGTTGTGTTTAGTAACTAACTGAAACTCCCGAATTTTATTTTTTTTAAAAAGCGATCAAAAAGTCACATCAAAACAAAAATTAGACTGTTAAAATCTGCAGATCGGAGCACAAAAAATGAGCCCTCATACAGGCCCGTATAAGGGGAAGTGAAAAAGTTATAGGGGTCAGAATAGGACAAAATTTCCCCCCGCATGTGTGTATCCTGTGATGTCACGCATATATATATTAAAGGGTAACGCATGAAAATGAATTTTTGCTATTGCACTCCTTATGGTAAATAAAAAATATTTCTTAATGCTTTATTTGTGCTTAAATAAAGCTCAAGAGCACATTTTCCCGCATCTCATCCACAGACTTTGAACCGAAGCCCAAACACAGGAAGTGCAGCCTGGAGTGCTGAAGGGGGTGTGTCCAGCCTCATCCAATCATAGCTCCTCTCACACTTAACTGCCATATGCTGTTGGTTGGACACACCCCCCTCAGCACTCCAGGCTGCACTTCCTGTGTTTGGGCTTCGGTCCAAAGTCTGTGTAGGAGATGGGGGGAAATGTGCTCTTGAGCTTTTTTAAGCACAAATAAAACAAAGAAAACTTCATTTTTTAAAACAAAGTAAATTAGAAATATTTTTGATTTACCATAAGGAGTGCAATAGAAAAACATCTTTTAAAGGGATACTCCGGTGAAAACCTTTTTTTTTTTTTTTTAAATCAACTGGTGGCAGAAAGTTAAACATATTTGTAAATGACTTCTATTAAAAAACCTTAATCCTTCCTGTACTTATTAGCTGCTGAATACTACAGAGGAAATTATTTTATTTTTTGAATGCTCTCTGATGACATCACGAGCACAGTTCTCTCTGCTGACGTTATTATAATAATAATAACGCTCTATTTATTGTTGTCCTTAGTGGGATTTGAACCCAAGTCCCCAGCACTGCAGGGCAGCAGTGCTAACCACTGAGCCACCATGCTGCCCTTAGCATACATCTGCTATGCATCTGCTATGCATCTGCTATGCATGGTTGCTAAAATGGATAGAGATGTCAGCAGAGAGCACTATGTTCGTGATGTCATCAGTGTTCCAAAAAGAAAGGAATTTCCTCTGTAGCATTCAGTAGCTAATAAGTACTGGAAGGATTAAGATTTTTTAATAGAAGTAATTTACAAATATGTTTAACTTTCTGCCACCAGTTGATTTAAAAGAAAAAAGATTTTCACCAGAGTACCCCTTTAATGAGAGTGGCCATTTAAAGGGGTACTCCTGTGGAATGTTTTTTTTTTTTTTTTTAAATCAACTGGTGGCAAAAAGTTAAACAGATTTGTAAATAACTTCTATTAAAAAATCTTAATCCTTCCAGTACTTTTTAGGGGCTATATACTACAGAGCAAATGCTTTACTTTTTAGATTTCTCTGATGTCATTACCACAGTGCTCTCTGCTGACCTCTGCTGTCCATTTTAGGAACTGTCCAGAGCAGGAGAAAATCCCCATAGCAAACATATGCTGCTCTGGACAGTTCCTAAAATGGACAGCAGAGGTCAGCAGAGAGCACTGTGGTCAGGACATCAGAGAAATCTAAAAAGTAAATAATTTCCTCTGTAGTATACAGACCCTAAAAAGTACTGGAAGGATTAAGATTTTTTAATAGAAGTAATTTACAAATCTGTTTAACTTTCTGGCACCAGTTGATTAAAAAAAAAAAGTTTTCCACGGGAGTACCCCTTTAACCTCTTAAGGACCAAGGACGTATGAGTACGTCCTTGGTCCCGCTCCCGTGAAATAACGCGGGGTCCCACGGTGACCCCGCATCATATCACGGCGGGCCCGGCATCATAGTTAAGCCGGGACCTGCCGCTAATAGCACTGATCGCAGTGCCGCGCGCTATTAACCCTTTAGCCACGTGCTCAAAGCTGAGCCACACGGCTAAAAGTGAAAGTAAAAAGTGCCGGTTAGCTCAGTGGGCTGTTCGGGATAGCCGCGGCGAAATCGCGGCATCCCGAACAGCTTACAGGACAGCGGGAGGGTCCCTACCTGCCTCCTCACTGTCCGATCACCGAATGACTGCTCCGTGCCTGAGATCCAGGCATGAGCAGTCAAGCGGAAGAATCATCGATCACTGGTTTCCTATGAGAAACCAGTGATCAATGTAAAAGATCAGTGTGTGCAGTGTTATAGGTCCCTATGGGAGCTATAACACTGCAAAAAAAAAAAAAGTGAATAAAGATCATTAACCCCTCCCCTATTAAAAGTTTGAATCACCCCCCTTTTCCCATAAAAAAAAAACTGTGTAAATAAAAATAAACATATATGGTATCGCGGAGTGTGGAAATGTCCGGATTATAAAAATATATCGTTAATTAAACCGCATGGTCAATGGCGTACGCGCAAAAAAATTCCAAAGTCCAAAATAGTGCATTTTTGGTCACTTTTTATATCATGAAAAAATGAATAAGTCCTATCAATGCAAAAATGGTACTGTTAAAAACTTCAGAACACGGCGCAAAAAATGAGCCCTCATACCGCCCCATACACGGAAAAAAAAAAAAAGTTATAGGGGTCAGAAGATGACAATTTTAAACGTATTAATTTTTAAAAGTTATGATTTTTTCCAGAAGTACGACAAAATCAAACCTATATAAGTAGGGTATCATTTTAATCATATGAACCAACAGAATAAAGAGAAGGTGTAATTTTTACTAAAAAATGTACTACGTAGAAACGGAAGCCCCCAAAAGTTACAAAACCGCGTTTTTTATTTTTATTTTGTCTCACAATGATTTTTTTGGGCAAAATGACTGACGTCATTACAAAGTAGAATTGGTGGCGCAAAAAATAAGCAATCATATGGATTTTTAGGTGCAAAATTGAAAGAGTTATGATTTTTTAAAGGCAAGGAGCAAAAAACGAAAGTACAAAAACTGAAAAAATCCCGGTCCTTAAGGGGTTAATTATGCAAATTACCATGGCTGGTATTTTTTTGCAAGAAAGGTGGCAACCCTAGTGGTGGTATCCAGGGCCAAAGGGTAGTCTATGAGCAAGGACCCCAGCGAAGGACCAGAGAGTAACTAAAGTAACAAAACTTTGAGGCCAGCCAAACCTTGTCCTTCATTCACTGCTAATACTCTTTTTCTACATCACTCAAGTTGGGTGTTGTACCAATTGTTGACTGGAGGTTATGTGTCAGGAAGTAAGAAGTATCTAAATATTATATGCACGCAGAGTCAATCACTTCATTCCTTTTACTTCAACCTTTTCCATTCCAGCATAGGACACTCAATAACTCATCTCCACCCTAATCTTTATGTAAAGGCATTTTCTCTTGCTGGCCTTTCCATTAGCACAAATAGAAAAGGAGCTATACAAGAGAAAAAGAGGGGGGCTCCACCAAATAATGTCTGTGACAACTAGGGGTTCTACTAGAGTGCTTCTGTAGTCATGCATGAAGAAAAAAAACGTTACGGCCATCACGCCCCCTCCAATAGACTTTCATTGAGGGGCATAGCCATGATGACACTGTCACGCCCGCTCTTGTTGTCACGGCCATGCCCCCTCAATGCCCCGTATTGGCAGTCATCAGGCATGGAGCGAAGTTTGCCGGATCACCGGATTTCTGGGTGCCGCAGCCGAGATTGCGGGGGTCTTATGTCTAGGGGCGGAGTAACCCTTTAATGGACTCACCTTTCTTCAACCTTGCAAACTATGTAACTAATAAAATTACCTCTTGTCCCAGCCATTGGAAGCTCTTCAAATAAACTAAACAGTTTGAAGACAAATTTATCTTCACAAGCGCATAGAAAAAGAAAGACGGAGCACATACCATATACTTCAGTGCCGTGATTTCTTTATTTTCTCCATACGGGGTAAGCGGTGAGGGGAAAGGGAGGGTGGACAGGCGCTTCGGAGGAACTCTGGGCTACGGTCCGTATCACGCTGGGGTATGTGCTCCCTCTTTCTTTTTCTATGTGCTTGTGAAGATGGAATTGTGATTTTTACGTGAGCACTACCACACACTGTGTAGGGGCTAGTCCAGGTGTATCTGATTCTGATTGAGTGCGGCAAGGATTCGAATACGTAGTGGTGCCGGTATTCACCTCATTACATATTAGTTTGAAGACAAAACTTACCGTTCTTTGAGACCTTTGAGAAATGTCGCTTGAGTTGAGAGAGAAGATGGCGCCTCTTGCCCCCACGTACAGAATTCCATGCTCATCTTCCAGGAGTAAAGTGCTGTAATTCTTCATATTATCGCTAAACCATTTTGCATCCGCAAGTTCTGTGGAAAAAAAATATTCCATATTATAATGATTATTCCAATATCCAAGGTAAACACAACAAAAATGTACAGTACTTATTTTTTATATAATATTCTGTGGATATATATATATATATATATATATATATATATATATATACACACACACATTTAGAAACCTAAAAGGAATTATCTCACCACAACAACCCCCCACTTTGGCAAAGGAATCCGCCGCCATGTAATGCTTCACTTCCCTTTTTTCTGCAAAAACAATTTATACCTAGATTTGGCTTTTCTTGATGAGAGTCAATAATAAAAGAGCCTTCGCTCTAAAATAAGGGAATAAAACAAATCCTTACAGCGTGCCTCTAATGTTTTTTTTTTTCATTTTTAGTAAAAATACTATTGTACCTCACTGTACCCTCTGGTCAATAGAGCAGGACAGATGTAATAGTTGGTATCTTCACATTGGATGAACTTGTATTACCAGTTCCTGCACCTTTAAAAAAGTGTCATGTTCCAAATACTAAACATGAAAAAATACTGATTGTGACATAGCTGAGCTCTTCTCTCAAGGTGTCTTTTAAGTGAAATTTTAGAAATCTTTGTTCCGCCTTAAACCTGCTATTCTGGTCTGTAAACAGGTTTATCTTATTAAGTCAGATTTGCTTTTCAGAGGCAAAAAAACAAGTGTAAACCACGTGTGACGATGTATTTCAGGACATATATTCCATATTAAGAGTTTTCTTCATCCTGAAAATGCAGAATTCAATTTAGATCAAGCTATCTTTACAAGACCACTTAAGTCCAGGTGCATTGACTAGATGTCCATTCAAATACCAACAACTGGGGTAATAGTAAAGCTAGCCATATACATAAGAGGTCGACCAAACAACCATCTTATGTGTATGGGAGTCTCCCAGCTCTCCCCAGTAGCAGATGTCAGGGGACATAACTTTTAGGCATGTTGAATGAAACTGTCCAATCCTTTTGTCCTACACACAAGTCAGACAGCAGCTTACCCCACCCTTTTCCCTTCGAATTATATGCATTGCTCTAAGGGTATGTTTTACATGCACTGCATGATTGCTAGTAAGCACCAGCTGTCAGACCACCTTCATACACTTATGTCCTATTCTGGGGATGGGGGATTAGTGCCTATGAAGACTGATTCCCTTTAAAGGGGTACTTCAGTGAAAAACTATTATTATTTTTTTTAAATAAACTGATGCCAGAAAGTTAAACAGATTTGTTAACTTTATTTAAAAATCTTAATCCTTCCAGTAATTATCAGCTGCTGTATGCTCCAGAGGTAGTTCTTTTCTTTTTGAATTTATTTTCTGTCTGACCACAGTGCTCTCTGCTGACACCTCTGTCCATGTCAGGAACTGTCCAGAGCAGGAGAAAATCCCCATACCAAACCTCTCCTGCTCTGGACAGTACCTAAAATGGACAGAGGTGTCAGTAGAGAGCACTGTGGTCAGACAGAAAAGAAATTCAAAAATAAAATAACTTCCTGTGTAGCATACAGCAGCTGAAAAGTACTGGAAGGGTTCACATTTTTAAATACAAGTAATTTGGAAATCTGTTTAACTTTCTGGCACCAGTTGATTTAAAAAAAGCAGGAGCCAAGTTGTTGTGCAATTTGTCCAGAAACTGTCCTTTGCTCAGCTCTGCGACAGTACATACAGTATATAACAAGCTATTTTCCATCCCGACTGGCTTTCAGCTGCGGACTTTCAGCTGACCCAATGAAGTGAATGGTAGTGTAACGTGCAAAGGATTTCCTCAGTGAGTTACCCTACCATTCACTTTAATAGGTCCGACAAAAGTCTGCAGTAGTGTGAACATAGGAGTTACGATGGTGTAAACATGCCCTAAGGCTGTGTTCACATGTTGAAGCTAATTAACGGAACCACAACTAATCGCCGCATGCGCTTTTGCTAGTGCAAATGATCGAAATCCCAGTAAAAAATGGTGGTAAAAATGTACAGCAATTATGCAAATCATGGTTAAACATGTCATTTTTTTACAGCAAATTTGGTCATTTGTGGTAAAAGGCGTCAAAACATATAAAATATTCCATTTAATCATTTCAGTTAATAGAGTTCTCAAGCCTATATTTGTTAACTGGAGCACAGAGAAGAAACCTCTCTGGAGGACCCAACATAACAACAATGTAGGAATTACATTCATATAAACGAGCAGTATGCAATACTTCATTTTCCCTGCAGAGGCACTAAAGATTAATTAAACACAAGCTGCAGATTGAGTTAATAGTGGGGGCCCCATCAATGGGACAACCTGTGATCACATCGTGCCCGGGGGGTTTAAAAAAAAAAAAAAAAACAGACAACCACCATATAACCAAATGTGGACTCTCTACACAAAAGGTCATAAAAGTAACATATCTGACAACAAAGACAACGTAAAGGAAATCTGTATGTGATATCATTGCTACTGTACGAGAGCAGTCAACCCTGATGAATGAAATTAAAAGGCAAAGCTCCGGCTTCGCTGCTACATCTGACAGCTCGGCACAATAGTGGTCGCTAAGCAACAACCTTTACTCAGAAGGAAAGCAGCGCTGCAGTCTCTACCTCCTGTCAGTCGCCATGGTGTGGCCTCAGGACACAAGGTGGTTCACATATTAGGCTCATCTGCTGACTCAGTATTTTGAACCTCAGGAGGGAATACAAAATAATAGCTGGAGGCTGTTTCTCTCCACTATGCAACCTACCTCCTAGGAGACTTCCAGGTTAACCGAGCAAAGTACAACAGCACCATAGTGTGAAAAATTGTATTTAGTAAGAATGAAATATAATATACCATGAAATGCCTTTAACCAAGCATCCAATGGTTTGGAGACGGGTAGACCAAAGAAAGTTTATCATACAAAATTACAATATTCTCAGGTCTCAGTAGAGTCTTAGGACGAGTTCACATGGGCGAAAAATGTGCGGAATGTCCGCTGGGAAAACAAGTGTGGAGATCCCGCACATTTGATTAATCGGTGGCTGCTAGGACTGCTTGGAAATGCTCCATCTCATCAACAACAATTCATTTCCTTGCTGAATCCACTATAGATGAGCGAACTTCCAGTAATTTGATTGGTCACAAACTTCTCGGCTCGGCAGTTGCTGACTTTATCCTGCATAAATGAGTTCAGCTTTCAGGTGCTCCGGTGGGCTGGAGACTCTCTCTTTGGACTGTATCCACCTTTTCCAGCCCACCGGAGCACCTGAGAGCTGAACTCATTTATGCAGGATAAAGTCAGCAACTGCTGAGCCGAGAAGTTTGTGACCAATCGAATTACTGGAAGTTCGCTCATCTCTAGTATCCACCGAAAGAATAGACAAGTCTATTTTTTTTTCTGCAGACGCCAGAATCTGAATTTGCAGATGTTTCTGGCATTGTAATTCAGCGCATGTGAACAGTGCAGCAGATTCCCATTGAAATCAATGCGCTTCTACAGCGCAATGTCCGTGCATAATATTCAAGCACAATTCCACACAGACATTCTGCCGTGTGAACATGGCCTTAAAGTAGTTATGACAAACATAACAAATTGATCACCTATCTATTGAATAAGCAGGGGTCAAGTCCTGGGGAAAAAGGTGTGTGACTCTTACTAATGAGAACGGTGTTCCTGCTGTGAAAAAAGTGCAGGAGCTCAGTTCCCATGAGTTCCTGCAGGACTTGAGCCCTGTGAATAAGTATCTGATTGATGTGGGTCCAATCACTGGGACCCCACCAATCAGATAAATAGAAGTTCCTTGTCCCTCAAGTGAATAGAGCAGCAGCCACTCTGATCACTATGGGACTTCTGAAGAAGTGCTATACGGGTAGTGCCGCTCAAGTTATGATAAGATTAGCATCACAGAACTTGTACTGCATTTAAATATCCTAAAAAAAACTGCAGGTCTTTGTCTTATGAAGTCTTTGTCTTATGTGAACAGAGCCTAGAAAAGGTACCCCAGTCTGGACATTATATATATATATATATATATATATATATATATATATGCGTGGGGAGCCACAGGTGAATGGCAGGACCACAGGTGTAGCGGTGTGAGTGGTGGGATCAGATGGTATTAATCCCTGGGGCAAGATGTTGCTAACCCCTAGTGTTCGCGACGCCAGGATGTGGTTGTTTGATGTGGGGCACCGCCGACAACCAGACCAAAACGGTACATATAGTAAATAAGAGTCCAAATCAGGTTTTGATGCAACTGGAACTTTACTGAAGAAGGCAGTATAAACAGTATTTACTTCCACAGAGGTGACCGGGACACAAATAACTTTGCAGGCTTGCTTGGACTTGTAATAATGATGATGCAGACCACTGTACTACTGTTATGACTTTGGTAGGGACAGTAGAGACTTGATTTGTAGACATAGAAGACTTACAGATTAGATGTGGCTGCAGACTAGTAGGCTTTGGCTTAGCTGGACTGAACTTGTACAGGACTTGTGATTGCTTTAAAGGGGGTCTCCGGTGCTTACACATCTTTTCCCCTATCCAAAGGATAGGGCATAAGATGCCTGATCGCTGGAGTCCTGCCGCTGAGGACCCCCGGGATCTTTGTACATAACTTATATTCACTGTACAATACTTATAATAAATGTACATAATTAATATACAATAGAATACCATAATAGTGACCTAGGGGGACCCTGCAGGAGAGCCCTGTGGACTTGAGGGACTCTACCTGAGGGGACTTTAGGACTGTACAGATCCATTTTCTGTTCGGGACATGACAAACTCCCTTACTTAATATAAGTCGCCCTCGATGTCTGTCCCCTTAGGGAGAGGAGGGTAATGCCACTGGGCTGTATGCAGTCCTGAAGCATTACATACAACGTCCAATTCCAGGCTGATGAAACAAATATGAAAACTGATGAACTGGTGATATGAGTCTCTGTACATAATGTCCATACATGCTCTGCAAATCTGATGAACAGAATAACTCTAGGACTTGCTTGAGTTAAGGATTCATTACCTTAAGAATATACCTATAACGACATGACTTATGAAATAGCTGACTGTACATTTCTGCAAGCCCTTTACATTGAACTGTATTTCATGAGGTTTACTATATTTTATTACAGTCCATGTTTCCAGAATGTTTGATAACCCATCAGAAATGTGGATTATACATGTAAACAGCATATACCGTATTTACCGGCGTATAACACGCATTTTTTAGGTTAAAATTTTTAGCCTAAAGTCTACCTGCCTGTTATACGCCGATAAGCCGCTGCAGTTCAATGATTTAAAGCGGGTGCTTTAAATCAATGAACTGCAGCAGCTTTTTCAGGTGCAGAGACCACCAGCGCTGCCGGCTTCTTCCTGCCTGTCCTGGGGTCCCTGCTGCCGCCGCTTCTCTCCCCCTGCTATCGGCGCAGCTGCCCCTTCTCTCCCCCTGGCTATCGGTGCCGCTGCCCCTTCTCTCCCCCTGGCTATCGGTACCGCTGCCACATTGCCGACAGACAGGAGGGAAGAAGGGGCAGAGGCACCCATTGCCGGCGCCGCTGGCCCGTTGCCTCCCCCATCCCCGGTTGTATAATTACCTGTTGCCAGGGTCGGGTCCGCGCTGCTTCAGGCCTCCGGTGTGCATCTCCTGCGTTGTTGCTATGCGCTGCACGGCGCGGTGCAATGACGAGTGACGTCACTCATCATTGCGTCTCACAGCGCATAGCAACGACACAGGGGACGCCACACCAGAGGCCTGAAGCAGCGCGGACCCGACCCCGGCAAGAGGTAATTATACAACCGGCGATGGGGGAGGCAACGGGGCAGCGACACCGATAGACAGGGGGACAGAAGGGGCAGCGGCGCCGATAGCCAGGGGGAGAGAAGCGGCGGCAGCAGGGCTCTAGACCCCAGGAAAGGCAGGGGGAGAGAAACGGGCAGCGACGGTCTCTCTCCCCCTGCCTTTCCTGGGGGCTTCTGCGGGGTAAGAAACAGTGTATCGGGGTATACACGCGCACCCTCATTTTACAAAGGATATTTGGGTAAAAAACTTTTTTTACCCAAATATCCTTGGTAAAATGAGGGTGCGTGTTATAGGCCGATGCGTGGTATACCCCGATAAATACGGTAGTTGGAAACAGCACCGTGTATTGAAGTTCAACTCTTCTGAAATCAGTGAGATTGTGGGATTGAGCTGCAATACCACATGTAACCTGAGCACAGGTGTGGCACTGTAATCTCCATAACGCAGTTATGTTTTTTCTTACACCATGGGAACATTTTGCTCATTCCTCTGAATGAACGACAGAGGCAGAAAAGCAATGTATGAAATCCTGTAGAGAACTCAGCAGATTACAACCAAGATTTATGGCTGTATGACAAAACAATTATGATAATGTAAACACTCTGAAAGCAGGAGAATTATAGATTCATGAGGACTTTATTTCTCATTACCTCTGCAATCCACTGGAGTGTACTTGGATAAGAGGGGAAATAAGCAGAGTGTTCTGGAGAAATCATTCCAATCTATAACCACGGACTATTCTTATTAGTGGAAACACAGCGGTGGGCTACTGACAAATACCCCTGAAATCACTTAACTAATAGGCATAATCTGCCAGCAGGCGGTCTTGTTATACCATATCAGAAGTACAGTCATGGCTGTAAATGTTGGCACCCCTGAAAGTTGAAGCATTTCTCACAGAGAAGGATTGAAGTAACACATGTTTTGCTATACACATGTTTATTCCCTTTGTGTGTATTGGAACTAAACAAAAAAGGGAGGAAAGAAAGCAAAGTGGACATAATGTCACACCAAACTCCAAAAATGGTCTGGACTTAATATTTGGTTGCACACCCTTTGGAAATAATAACTGAAATCAGTCACTTCCTATAACCATCAATAAGCTTCTTACACCTCTCAGCCGGAATGTTGGAACACTCTTCCTTGGCAAACTGCTCCAGGTCTCTCTTATTGGAAGGGCGTCTTTTCCCAACAGCAATTTTAAGATCTCTCCACAGGTGTTCAATGGGATTTAGATCTGGACTCATTGCTGCCACTTCAGAACTCTCCAGCACTTTGTTGCCATCCATTTCTGGGTGCTTTGTGATGTATATTTGGGGTCATTGGGGGAGATTTATCAAACCCCGTGCAGAGGAAAAGTTGACCAGTTTCCCAAAGCAACCAGAGTGCTTTGTTCATTTTTGAAAAGGTCTCTAAAAAATGAAAGAAGCAATCTGATTGGTTTCTATGGGCAACTCAGCAACTTTTCCTCTGAAAGGTTTTGATAAATCTCCCCCATTGTCCTGCTGGAAGACCCAAGATCTCGGACGCAAACCCAGCTTTCTGAAACTGGGCTGAACAGCGCGACCCAAAATCTGTTGGTAATCCTCAGATTTCATGATGCCTTACACACATTCAAGGCACCCAGTGCCAGAGGCAGCAAAACAACCCCGAAACATCATTGAACCTCCACCATATTTCACTGTAGGTACTGTGGTCTTTTCTTTGTAGGCCTTATTCCGTTTTCAGTGAACAGTAGAATGATGTGCTTTACCAAAAAGCTCTATCTCGGTCTCATCTGTCCACAAGATGTTTTCCCAGAAGGATTTTGGCATACTCAAGTTAATTTTGACATAATGTAGTCTTGCTTTTTTATGTCTCTGTCAGCAGTGGGGTCCTCCTTGGTCTCCTGCGTTTCATTTAATTTAAATGTCGATGGATAGTTCACACTGACACTGATGCTCCCTGAGCCTGAAGGACTGCTTGAATATCTTTGGAACTTGTTTGGGGCTGCTTATCCACCATCCGGACTATCCTGTGTTGACACCTTTCATCAATTTCTCTCTTCCATTCACACCCAGGGAGATTAAAGGAGAACTCCAGACCATAAAAATTGTAACCAATACTGCCGGCAGTAAAAAAAAATAAAGATGTACATACCTTCCTCCGCTCCCCCGGGGCCTCCGGTAACCATCTCTGGTCTCCGCCACGACCCACTTCCTGGTTGCCGGTGGTCGGATGAATCAGCCAATCACCAGCCGCAGCGCAGTCCGACTTGGCCGGCGATAGGCTGAGCGACAGTGTGAAAACGCTTCAGGACACAAAATTCTTCACTACATTGTCACCGAAAACGCCACACTGCCACTCAACCTATCGTCGGCTGAGTTGGACTGCACTGCGGCTGGTGATTGGCTGATTCATCCGACCACCGGCAACCAGGAAGGGGATCGCGGCGGAGACCGGAGCCGGTTACCGGAGGCCCCGGGGGAGCAGAGGAAGGTATGTACATCTTTAATTTTTTTACTGCCTGCACTATGGGGGATAATTTTTATGGTCTGGAGTTCTCCTTTAACTACAGTGCCATGGGTTGCAAACTTCTTGATAATGTTGCGCACTGTGGACAAAGGCAAATCTAGATCACTGGAGATGGATTTGTAACCTTGAGATTGTTGATATGTTTCCACAATTTTGGTTCTCAAGTCCTCAGACAGTTCTCTTCTCCTCTTTCTGTTGTCCATGCTCAGTGTGGCACACACAGCTACACAATGCAAAAACTAAGTGAACTTCTCTCCTTTTTATCTGCTTTCAGGTGTGATTTTTATATTGCCCACACCTGTTACTTGGTTTAAAGGAGCATCACATGCTTGAAACAATCTTTTTTTTCCACAATTTTGAAAGGGTGCCAATAACTTTGTCCAGCCCATTTTTGGATTTTGGTGTGACATTATGTCCAATTTGCTTTTTTCCTCCTTTTTTGGTTTAGTACCAATACACACAAAGGGAATAAACATGCGTATAGAAAAACATGTGTTACTGCAATCATTTTCTGTGAGAAATACTTCAGGGGTGACAACATTTATAGCCATGACTGTATATTCAATACAAACCAAAAAACACCCCCTCAGCATGATGCTGCCACCACAATGCTAAACTGTAGGGATGTATTGGGCAGGTGATGAGGAGTGCTTGGCTTATGTCAAACATAACTCTTAGAACAGATGCCGTGAAGTTTCTCACAGTCAGTCCTTTCGGAGGTTTTTTGCAAACTTCAGGTAGGCTTCAATGTGTCTTTTACTTATGAGGCTTTTTTTTGGCCATAAAGCTCTGTGCTTTAACTCATGATGTCACTCATACACCAGAGCACAGGGGAAGGACACTGTGCCTCTTGTGATTGCCCAGGTAATGTGGGCGGCCACAAGAGTGATTGATAGAGTGAGCAGCCAATGGCTCTTTATTTTGTGAATACAGCTGAGAGGCCCACATTTAACTATAAACACATCTGTATGACGCATATATACACTGTTCAAAAAAATTAAGGAAACACTATAAAGGGAAGCAACACTAATTGACAATCAATTTCACATGCTATTGTGCAAATGGAACAGACAACATGTGGAAATTATAGGTAATTAGCAAGACACCCCCAATAAAGGAGTGGTTCTGCAGGTGGTGACCACAGACCACTTCTTAGTTCATATGCTTCCTGGTGGATGTTTTGGTCACTTTTAATGCTGGCAGTGCTTTCACTGTAGTGGTAGCATGAGACTGAGTCTACAACCCGCACAAGTGGCTCAGGTGGAAAAGGCCGTAGGAGGGCAACAACCCAGCAGCAGGACCGCTACCTCTGCCTTTGTGCAAGGAGGAGCAGGAAGAGCATTGCCAGAGCCCTGCAAAATTACCTCCAGCAGGCCACAAATGTGCTTGTGTCCACTCAAACGGTCAGAAACAGACTCCATGAGGGTGGTATGAGGGCCCGACGTCCACAGGTGGGGGTTGTGCTTACAGCCTAACACCTGCAGGACGTTTTGCATTTGCCAGAGAACACCAAGATTGACAAATTCGCCACTGGCGCCCTGTGCTCTACACAGATGAAAGCAGGTTCACACTGAGCACTTGTGACAGAGTCTAGAGACGCCATGGAGAATGTTCTGCTGCCTGCAACATCCTCCAGCATGACCAATTTGGCAGTGGGTCAGTAATGGTGTGGGGTGGAGCTCCATGTGCTTGCCAGTGGTAGCCTGACTGCCATTAAGAACCGAGATGAGATCCTCAGATCAGACCCCTTGTGAGACCATATGCTGGTGCGGTTGGCCCTGGGTTCCTCCTAATGCAAGACAATGCTAGATATCATGTGGCTGGAGTGTGTCAGCAGTTCCTGCAAGATGAAGGCATTGATGCTATGGACTGGCCCGCCCGTTCCCCAGACCTGAATCCGATTGAGCACATCTGGGACATCATGTCTCGCTCCATTCACCAACGCCACGTTGCACCACAGATTGTCCAGGAGTTGGTGGATGCTTTAGTCCAGGTCTGGGAGGACATACCTCTTGAGACCATCCACCACCTCATCAGTAGCATCAGTAGGGAGGTCATACGGGTAAATGGAGGCCACAAACACACTACTGAGCCTCATTTTGACTTGTTTTAAGGACATTACATCAAAGTTGGATCAGCCTGTAGTGTGGTTTTCCACTTTGATATTGAGTGTGACTCCATATCCAGACCTCCATAGGTTGATAAATTTGATTTCCATTGATAATTTTTGTGTGACTTTGTTGTCAGCACATTCAACTATGTAAAGACGAATGTATTTTATAAGATTTGTTCATTCAGATCTAGGATGTGTTATCTCAGTGTTCCCTTTATTTGTTGAGCAGTGTAGTTAAATTCATACAGGACCAGCGAGCTCTGCAGAGTGGCAATGCGTATATTGTATGCATCACCACTCACATAGGGGGCTAGTTAGGCGGTTGCGAGGTTGCCTCCAGCGCAAGGCTGTAGGCGGCCACCAAACTCATCTAATAGGAGAGCCACCTCTGCTTGGGAGCTCAGCCAAGGCTCTTCTCCCCCTATTACTGACTTGGAATGGCCAGCTCTAGGAAGAATCCTAATTTTTTCAAACTTCCTCCTAATTAAGAATTAGGGAGACCACTGTGCTCTTGGGAACTTTTAGTGCAACAGAAAAAACAACTATACCGTTCTCCACATTTGTGCCTCCAGATTTGTCTTTAGACAGGGGTGTATTTTCAAATCCTCTCCAACCAAAATAATTTTCCAAAGATGTAGAGACATCTCAGCGATGATCAAGAGAAACTGGAGACCCCCAGACGTAAATTTCAAGAGTTGTATCAAAGGGTTTGAATACTTAAGATTGTGAAAAATGTTTTTGATTTTTTATAAATTAACAAAAATTTCTAAAACACTAGTTTTACATTATGAGGTATTAAGTGCAGAATGATGGAAAAAAATTATGTATAATAACATTTCAAAACAATACAAAATGTGAAAAATGTGAAAGGGTCAGAAGACTTTCCAAATACATTGTATAAAAGTCTGGTATCAGTATATGATCGAATATATGAGCAATACAGCAAGAATACGTGAACTAGCAGGGAAAGAGGGCAATCGGAACAGGAGCTGTGGGGGGTCAGGGCTTCACAAAATGAATGGTATTTGAAGCATACATGCAATGGACAAGGAGATCAGATTGTGGGCCTCAATGGATAATGTTATTGATGACAATCTATTCAATGTAATGGGATCTAAATAACGGCAGATATGATCCTCCTAGTTGTAACGTTAAAGCAACTTATTGTCTTAATGAGCAGATTTCAGGCCCCGCTACCAGGGACTGAGCCGGCAGAATACCTCAACCGGCAACATTAAAGTTTCATTTGTGTCA
This sequence comes from Hyla sarda, assembly GCF_029499605.1. Lineage (NCBI taxonomy): Eukaryota > Metazoa > Chordata > Amphibia > Anura > Hylidae > Hyla > Hyla sarda. The sequence continues at coordinate 72,279,855 of NC_079195.1, forward strand.
TCACTCACCTTAATCTGCAATTCATGGATCAAAGGCCCCAGAATAACAAGCACATAACTTCTTTCATGCATGTGACCTATTCACTGACACTTTATCTGTAAGGCAATAAGCCCATTAGTATCACATCTTCACCCACAGCATGGGCCAAACTCAACACCCTAAAAATGGATAGATTACTGAAAACTAATGCAGAGGCTTTAGTTTTTTGGGAAAATCATTGCATACCTTAAAGGGGTATTCCGACTATAGACATCTTATCCCATATCCAAAGGATAGAGGATAAGATATCTGATGGGGGGGGGGGGGGGGGGGCGGCACTGCTGGGACTCTTTTGTGTGAAATAACCATACTCTGTAGGCCACCAATTTAATATAGAAGTGTTGTCTCTAGAGCAAGCATACCTACAGTACCACACATGCCATCCGACATGGCATTTTAGAGCAGTATTGAGGGGATTGTATATACTGTATTCAACTCTGTCCTAGATCGTGTGTAAGGGGCTGATAAGCTAAGCTCAAGAGTGGAGATACCATATATACCATTAAAGCCGGAGCTGAAAATGGGCCAATTTTCTGTTCTTGCACAAGGACACTCTGATTATGAACTCCACATTGGTATGGGAAAAGAATGAAGCCACAGGGCTCTCCTGTGTTAAAGGGGTATTCCAGGCCAAAACTTTTTTTTACTTATCAACTGGCTCCGGAAAGTTAAACAGATTTGTAAATTACTTCTATTAAAAAATCTTAATCCTTCCAATAGTTATTAGCTTACCCCTTTAAACATTTTTGGTCCACACTTAGGGTAGATGTGACCTTAGCAAAAACTAGTTGTAGCTTTAGCTGTGAAGACCTGAGAGAGTTGTAGTTTTGCAACAGGTGGAGAACCAAAGTATGGGGAACACAGATTTATAGCATTAATAAACATAGCATATTAGAAATATATTGAAAAAACTGTGGTTTAACTAAATGACTGATTCTTCTAAATCATAGATAACGAATGAAAGACAAGAAGGCTTAAAGGCATTACTATACTATAACGGCTCCCAGTCAATATATTGTATATTCTCAACATTTCCATATGCAACCCATGTACTATGGAAAAGAAAAACATCAAAACTCCATTACATCCCTTCCTTCCGTTTTTAGAACAATGTACTTCTAGCCATGTCTTATTATGTACAGAAAACCACATGAGAACAAGATTATGATCTCTAGTCCAGTGTATGAGGCCAAGCTTGTCCTTACTAATCACAAGGGAACCACCTTCTGTGAGAAGACTCCTCTACACGGCAGCGCTGGACGAGTGCCTGCTAGATATTCCCTTGTGCAAATCAAAAAATTAGGTCAACTACTAGGTCAGAACAATGAAGCGCTCTCAGAAAGCGTTTATATTAATAAGATCATTTTAGTTTAATAGCTTTTTTCAGAGATCAAGCACAAAATTATGGTTCTATTTCCAGTCCTTGTTCATCTTATGGTTAACACTTTGTTAGACAGCTTTAGTGAAGCTTAACAATAGCCTTATAAAACACATAATAAACATCTAACTTCAGTAAATACTAATTCTAATTCAGATTTTTCCTCCAAAAGGAAAGTCATTATAATATACAAAGCATCTTTGCATGTATGTGAGCTTTATCTTATTGATAATCAGCTAATGCAGATATTCTCCAGATAGAAACAAGCTGCTGTAGTGTGCTTCACTTCCCGACTCGCAGCTATCTCTGTCCAGCTTCACTGCATAGTCTAAGGGGCCATCCAGAGAAGCTGGACAGAGATCGATGCAAGCAAGAAAGAAGCACGCTGTTCTGCATTTCTTCCTGCTCGTTCTAGTGATCGGTCAGTGACTTAGCATTGAAGCCTCAACAGATAAAAACTATTGACTTCTGACACATCAAAAGTTTTTTTTTAATATATATATATTTATTATATTCAAATTTTTTTGTCTTAGCGACAGGGACATGTTAATGCCTACATAGCCCTCATACTAACTTAAAGGGGTTCTCCGGTGCTTACACATCTTATCCCCTATCCAAAGGATAGGGGATAAGATGCCTGATCACGGGAGTCCCGCAGCTGGGGACGCCCATGATCATGCACGCGGCACCCCGTTTGTAATCAGTCCCCGGAGCGTGTTCGCTTCGGGTCTGATTATGGGTGACCTTCGGGCCGGCGGCGTGTGATGTCACGCCTCCGCACCCGTACGACGTCACGCTCTGCCCCTCAATGCAAGCCTACGGGAGGGGGCGTGATAGCTATCACGCCCCCTCCCGTAGGCGTGCATTGAGGGGCAGAGCGTGACGTCACACGGGGGAGGAGGCGTGACGTCACACGCCGTCGGCCCTGTGGTCGCCGCTAATCAGACCCGGAGCGAACACGCTCCAGGGACTGATTACAAACGGGGTGCCGCGTGCATGATCCCAGTGGCGGGACTCCCATGATAAGGCATCTTATCCCCTATCCTTTGGATAGGGGATAAGATGTGTAAGCAGCGGAGAACCCCTTTAAGCCAAAACTACCCTTAAAGGGAATGTGTCATCTTAAAGGTCACTGGTCCTCAAGGACTTCAAGAAAATGGTGCTGGCTCCCTATTTAATTTCACCTAATCTGTGCTATGCACATGTGCAGTAAGCAGTCAATGCTTTTCTATGAGACATTCTTAGTCTGAAGTTTCTTATGCCCTGTGCCTGCCATAAAGCATCTGTGTAGGTGTTGTGAATTGATACCACACAGAGGCTACAGTAATGGCAGCCTCCAGTACACGCTTTATTAATAAATAACATTAAAACTAAATTGTCCTAAAACTAAAAACATAAATGAAATGCTTTATCTTGATAGAACAATTTTATTTAAAAAATAAAATGGTGAGACATTCCCTTTTAGGTTCCCAAATACTTTAGTCGAAAGTCGGTCACATCAGAGAACTTACTTTTGAAAAAGTATGTGATTATGTACGAAACAGCTGTTGCCTTGCTTTTTCCCCTGCTGTTCCGTGTATCATGTCTATTATTCCATCAAAGCATTACTACAAGAAACCGTAAAGGGACACGTTCTAGATGTCATAAGTAAGAGACACATGAAGGTCAAAAGTGAATAACCTGCAGTGTAAACATCCCTTACAATCAAGGCAGCTCATGCACGCTTTGTGTAATCTCAAAAAGGTGTAATCTACCCTAATCCAAAACTACCCTTAAGGTCCCCAAACACTTTGGTTGAAAGTCAGTCAAATCAGATGGTTACGTACAGCTGTTCCGTGTGCTGATCCCCGATGCAGTTTGTAAGATGCACAGAAGTTACACTACTGGTAAGTGCCGTTGTTTCATTTCTGTCTGTTGGATTGTATTTGCCATTGGGGAGCTGGACTTAGTTTTAATGACAGCGCTACTGATCAAAGTGGGCCAGCTGCACCCAGTGTTTTACCATATTTCATACTGGAAAGGTTGTTGAATCCATTACATTCCTTTAATAGGTTAGCAAGTTTTTACCTCTTCTCCAAGTGTGGCTAAATAGTGTCTTATGAGTCAATCGAGAAGTGTTTGTTTATTGTATATTTCCTATAATGGCATACAGACTTTGAAGAAAGGGGATTTTCACTGAGAACCCTCTATAAACCAAAGAAGATAGCCACAAAGAGAGACTAAACTGTAAACGTAATTGCCAACATTATCATGAGACAAATGAGCCCTGCCCAAGAACTCTGGAACTGCCCCAGAACACTCTGTATGGCCCCAAGCCAGTCCAAACTTCACACCTGTGTGGTCAACCTGCCACCTTTGTGCTCATTGTCCTGGGACTGATGGCAACTATGTGTGAGCTGCCAGAGGGAGAAGGTGATTGATTCTGCCCAGGGTCTATCCCCAGCAGCACCACCAAAGGGGAAACACTGAAGCAAATGATGATTAAGAAGCTATTATCGTTACTAAAAATACTGTAACTTATTTTAAATATCTATTAGGAACCGTTTTGGAATTCTGAATTTTTAGAATAATTTATGGGGATAATAGAAAGAATTTATTAATTTTTGCTGATGTATTCTCCTGTGCTGACGCACTGGCTGCAGGCCTGATAGTCTGAATAACCTTCTTCATTACTTTTAGGCAGAAAACTATTTTTATTTCTCCTGTAGGAAACGCTTGACCTTCATATACGGTAATATCTATTCCGTAATTTCTATTCTGTGGGAGCACAGATAGAAGACTATTGTGGAACACAGGTAGAAGACAACTGTTGCTTTACAATTAGTTTTCTATCTAGTATTTGATTTACAGTAACCAGGGGAGCAAATATAGCAGCTGCTATGGAGCCCAACAACTAAGGGGGCCCATTTCTGCTCAGACGTAAGGTACAGTTACAAAGATACCTTTGTATGTAACAATAATATAGTGCCGGGGCAGTGTTAAAGGGGTACTCCAATGGAAAACCTTTTTTTTTTTTTTTTTTTTTTTATCAAGTGGTGCCAGAAAGTTAAACAGATTTGTAAATTACTTCTATAAAAAAAATATTTATCCTTCCAGTACTTATCAGCTGCTGTATGCTCCACAAGAAGTGCTTTTCTTTTTGAATTTCCTTTCTGTCTGACCACAGTGCTATATGCTGACACCTCTGTCCATTTTAGAAACTGTCCAGAGTAGGAGCAAATCCCCATAGGAAACCTATCCTGCTCTGGACAGTTCCTGACATAGACAGAGGTGTCAGTAGAGAGCACTGTGGTCAGACTGAAAAGAAATTCAAAAAGAAGCATACAGAAGTTTATAAATACTAGAAGGATGAAGATTTTTTAATAGAAGAAATTTACAAATCTGTTTAACTTTCTGGCACCAATTGATTAAAAAAAAAGTTTTCCAGTGGAGTACCCCTTTAAAGTGGAAAAAACCCCCACTATACTTACCTACCCCTGGTCCTGCCATAGTTCTGGTTTTTCTTCAGTTCCCTTGCCGCATGTGTCTTTAGGCTGCTTCCGAGATGAGCACTCTAAGCAGGACCTGCCCGCTCAGCCAATTTCTGGTCACAGCAGTATACTGTCGCGTGCACTGATTGGATGAGCAGGCAGGTCTGACTCTGGGCACATGGCTTGAAAGTCGCCTGAAGATACAAAACCAAGATTAACTGGAGCTGTGGTGGGACCAGTGATGGATAACTATAGCTTTTTTGGCCTATTTTACTACGACTCCAGCACTATATATAGTGCTGGGATATCCCTTAAAATAAACTGGGTATAACCAATGTGGAAACCATAAAACAGTCACTATATACTACTCAACTCATTTCCCAATAATGCTACAGACACAAAACAAATAAAACTCACACTTTCCACAGTCATACTTTCCATTTAGTATGCTGCTAGTCATATTTTATATTGTGTTTGACTTTTTTTTTTTTTTACTTTGTGGTTATTTCTAATAGTAAATATAAATTCTAGTTTATAGAATTACAGGTTGGTAGTTTTATATAATATATGAGAAAAAATATCTCAATAGTATAGTACCAGAGCCACCTTAAGGGAAAGTCAATTTAGCTACATCGTATCTCTTCTACCTTAAACACCATTGTCAAGGACATGTCCTACATTTATCCAGATCACAGCACTATGGTGTATACAATAGAGACCATTCTATTGTCTACTACATAATACCGGATAAGCTGTCCTGCATTCTCCTATATTAAATTGCCATTGGTAAGAATAACGCTGATAAAAAGCAAGATATAAATAATGCATACTCCTCTGGGCTGCATTAAACACAACACCTACAAGGACTGGCATACAGATGGCAGAGTGATATGAAATGCCAAGTGACATGTATTTTCAGTCAGTTAATGCCATTTAAAAATGTATCATGTCTATTATCCCATCATAGCGTTACTACAAAAAAGCTGCTAAGGGACACGTTCTAGTTCCAGTTGTCATAAGTAAAAGACACAGGTCTAACGTCGAAGGTCAAACGTGAATAACCTGCAGTGTAAACATCCTCTACAACCAATGCAGTTCATGATAAACCTGCGCTGCCATGTCAGAGAAAAGGTGTAATCTCCTGTTACCATTACATTCTTATTGTTACAAAGAAATGCTGCTTCTCAGGCTGGGTTTTCTAATAGCTATCACAAGAAATAATTCTGAGGGTCTGTCCTCTATTGCATTGTACTTTTAGTTTTTATTACTGCACACACCAGACAGACACACTTATTCAGGTCTCAAAGGTTAATGGGAAACATCCCATAAGAAATAGACCCCAGTAGCAACTGAATGACCCCAAAGTCAAGTCTAAATGGGGAAGAGAAAAAGACCGCTGGTTTTTAAAGGGGTACTCGGCTGCTCAGCGTTTGGTACAAACTGTTCCGAACAGTGGAGCCGGCGACGGGAGCTCGTGACGTCATGCCCCGCCCCCTCAATGAAAGTCTATGGGAGGGGGCGTGACGCCCCCTCCTATAGACTTGCATTGAGGGGGTGGGGTGTGATGACATGAGGGGGCGGGGATATGACATCACAAGCTCCCAACTCCGGCTTCAGCGTTCGGAAAAGTTTGTTCCAAACGCTGAGCAGCGGAGTACCCCTTTAAACCAAGAAAACAGAAGTCCAGTGCTAGTGAAAGAACAGAAAGGATTCAGTGAGATTGCATGCCTACTGCGAAAGCAAGGGTCTCTACTTGGCCAAGCTGTACCGGAGGCGTCCACTACTCAAATAAGTTACAATACAAGGAGTATCCTCATCAGCCACCTTGCCTGGTCCGGGGAGAGACTCTAGAGTCTGTCTTCGGCCCTCAGGAACAGATCTGCAGACATGGGGATCTTCTCTCCAGCCCTGTTGTTCAATTCAACGAAACAGATATATAACTATAGTATATCTGTACTGCTCAGGTTAACTGAAAGTAAAGAGTTAACAACAAGCACATCTCTTTTCCTTGTCGCCCGTCCATCTGAACCCATTATACTTTTTTCAGAGACTCACATTTGATCCTAATGACCCACATGTACAAGACTCGTATATATTTTTGTTATTTGTATTGTATACCAGATGAAAAAATTGGAGGACATCCAAACCTTTAAATGGGTACTCTCATTAAAAAAAAATTTTATTAAAAAGATTTTGCTAAATAAAAAATGTTTCTAATATATTTTCATTAAAAAAAAATAATGTTTTACATGTTTATTTTCACTTTGAAAACCTGGCCACTAGGTGTCAACCTAAGTGGCTCAGGTTGAGTTTTCATTGCTGAATTTCAGCACGTACGGACCAACGCTGGTCGGGCAGCGTGCCCCAGCATGGTCCGGAATGCGCGCTCACAGCTCGCTCTCTGCATGTATAGGAAACAGGAATAGAGAGCAAGCACAGCGCTCGTGCGCGTGGCGGCGTGCAAAATTTAAATATCCCCGCCCCCCCCCCTTATATCTCCCGCTCTTCATAACTTATGCGCGCAAGCTGCAGTGTATCTTGGGCACAGTACAGCAGCTCCGTTCTAAGACTCTCCTCCTCTCTGTATGGCACGTGCAAAACCAAACAGTAAAGAGGAGACTCAGAGGCTGCCGTCCCTCCCAGCCTGTATGCGCGCTCCCGACATTGAGCAAAGCATACAGGAAGACGGGGGGAAGCGGTGGCCGGCGAGGCTTCAGATGACGTCACGCCGGCCCGCCCTCCGACTTCCTGCACTGCTCAACTCTGAGCTACCGAAGTGGAGTGGAAAAAGGTATTTTTATCATGTTTTAATAGGATAAAAAAAACAGGGATAGATGTAGATAGTGTCAGGGAAAGATGGGGAGGGGGAATAGGGACATTTTAGTTAGTGATAGCTACTCTTTAAACCAGAAGCTCAAGAGCCAACATGTGACAAAACTGTCTAGCTATGGACTTGCTTATTTTTCACCACAAAGGAAAGTGGCAAAGGAAAGTTCTCTTTAGATCATCACATAGTTAATAGTTCAATCTCTTTTACCTTCATACAGTGTCTGAATTTAAAGGGGTATTCTGGCTTTATACATCTCATCCCCTATCCAAAGGATAGGGGATAAGACAGGGCTCATGTCCTTCAAGAATGCATGGGAACTGAGTACCTGCACTTTTTCCATAGCAGGAACACCGTTCCCATTAGCAGGAGTTCGGCAGGACCAATCCTTATGTGGAAGAGTTCCCTAACTTTTTTTCCAGGACTTGACCCCTTTCATAAGAGGTATGATCATAGGGGTCCCACCAGTGGGGATCCCCGCGATCTCGGTGCAGTCCCCGGCATTCTGTGCCAGGCACTACCTCCGAGTCGGGGGACATTACATCACGGTCACGCCCTTTCATGTGTTTGGATAGGGGATCAGATGTATAAAACCAGAATACCCCTTTAAATGAAATACTGTTAGGTTTCACATAAAAAAAATACATTTTTCCATTGGTAACTAGTTTTTATTACAGACTGAATTCTACTAGTAAGAACCTAGAACCCTGAATAATCTTGTTTATTGCATGCTTATAGTTTTTTTACACTTATGCTTGCTCACCCAGGATTTTATGTTCTCGCTTGTAACTGGTGATGTTGACAGAAGTTTATCATCCAGGTTGCAGATTGAAATGTTGATCTCCAGGGAAAACCACACCTTGTAGACACTCTTACAATGTTTATCTTTCCCCTATCTTTACAAACTTGTCTGTATAACTAACCTACATTGATAACACCTTCAACAAATTTTATGTCTCCTATTGAAGAAATGGAACTAGATGAGAGCATGGCTTTCACAGTGGTCCTTCACATTACAATCGTCTCAAATTACAATATTTTATTCTTCTAATAGTCTACAGCTAGCTATACAATTTATTTATTTATTTTTATAGTGCCCTTGGTTCCAGGGTGCTGTAGATATGACAAGGGGGGGCCTGCCCACAAGGGCTTCCAATCGACAAGGGGGGGGGGGGGAGTAGGTGAAGGAGACAGCTGATCTTCGTGGGAAGTAGCTGATCCCAGTGCAGAGATGAGTCTTCAGGTTGCTTTTAAAGGTCTTCATGGTGGTTGAGAGGCAGATTTGTTGGAGTAGTGAATTTAAGTGCATGGGGGAAGAACGAGAGAAGTCTGAGAAGACTGTTGTTGAGATGTGAACAAAGGAAAGCACAGGTGGAGGATTGAAGTTTGCGTGAGACACTGTTTTAGGAGATCAGGTGAGAGATGTACGGAGGGGACAGGTTGTGGACACCTTTGTATGTCATGGTGAAGAGTGTAAACATTGTAATGGGTAGGTACTGAAGGAACTGGCAAAAGGGAGAGGCAGAGGAGGAGCAGGGGGAGGGGGGCATTAGTCAAGCAGCAAATGTAAGGCGAGGAGGATGGATTGGAGGCAGTGTTTGATGGAAAGCAAAGTAGTGGTAGTGTTTGATTAAAAAAAAAGCCGCAAAGGAGGATGTTAAGGGCAAGTACCAATACTTTAATTGAGGAATACGCAGATTTCAGAAATGATAAGGTGAAGGTGGCAGTAGGTGGTAAGGGTCTGGGTCGAAGGTGACTCCAAGGCAGCAGACTTGTGAGACTAGAGAGAGAGTGGAACAATTGACTGTGATTGATAGATCGGGTGGGGGATAGAGAAAGATAGGGGAAAGGTAATGAATTCAGTTTTCTAAATGTGAAGTTTTAAAAAAGCGGAAGGAGAAGAATGAAAATACAGCTGACAGACACTCTGGGATATACAAAAGGAAAAAAATCTGCTCACCCCTCAATTTAGATGGATCCACAGAGAACTTTCAGCCAGGTGCACAGGGTATAGCAGGCATTTGTGGGAGTTGATCAATACAAAGTAAACCCCAGATGGGGTGAAATATCCCAGCACTCAGGCGACGATTCCATAAAACATTCAGCTTTATTTCAAACTTTAAAATACACAACAGGGGGGGGTTCCACAAAATCACATATCGACATATTGACACTCTGGGATCTTGGATAGAAGAGAGGTGACATCTGGACCAGAGAGGTATATTTGAGTGTCATCAGCATAGAAGTAATAGTTGAAGCCATGGGATTCTATGATCTTTTCAAGGCTAATAATATAGATGGAGAAGAGTAGGGTAGGAAATAAGTCATGTTGAATTTATTTGTATGTTAGTAGCTTTCTCCACCCTGCCTATCAGAAACACATGCAGGTTTAACCAAGCGTGTATGGTGGATCAGGAACGTATTAATAGATTTTTGGTATCATTTCTTTTAACCATACAGATTACAATGGAACTAAAATGAAAAGTAAAATAGAATGTGAAAAGCTCAGCACACGAGCAAAAGCCTGGAGTCAACGTAAATGCTGGTTAAGTGTCTCCACCAATAGAGCTGTTTAATGAAGAGGAGAAGCTGCATTATTAAAATAAACTTACAGCTCCCCTCATAAGCTGGAAGGGGTGACGGAGCAATAAAGCCTTGCAAACGCTGACATCACTTCATCCACAACTAGTGAGGATTTAGGAGGCTTTCTCTCCCTCCTTCCCTGCCAGCCTGAAATTGTCATTATTACATCTTGAATAAAATTTCTGAAAATATTGAAAAGGTTGAAGTTCTATTATAACATTACGGATCTCTAAGCAACTGACAAGGTCTTGGCAGCCTTCCCCTGCCTTGGCTGGTGGCCAGGAGTACATTACTCCATATTGTGTTGGAAGGTTGGTCTTCCAGGAGATGCTGACTGTCCATTCTCAATTTCATCTACAATGATAAGTCATCTCCCTCCAGCCCCCTCCTACAATGTAATGAGAAGAAAAGAAGTTCACATCCCAGCAAGGAAGAGATTTGTGTCTTTAATTACCAGAGAAGATGAATAGGACGTCGGACACCTTTATGCCACATACACAATATTCTTTTATTTCCCTTTTTCTTTAACTGCGGCAATTAAATGTCCTTTATAATTTAATTCCTTTTTGCATCATCAGAGCAATTTTTTCTATGATATTATCTTTTAAAGAGGAACCCCAAAACAATCAAATTCTTGTCTAAACCCGCACATGGAGCACATTTTGGTCATGAACGCTGTGGTGCCTCCATTAGAGATTCGGATACAGGTTTACTTCAACTCATTACTTTCCCTCTCGTAAATGAAAACCCTGCTAAACACCGTACTTGACTATATTCGCAAGGCCACAGAGTTGACTGGAGAAGTAGCATGCACGTTCAAACCTTCTTCCATTCAAATAGGCAGACAAAGGACCCCATACTCATGTTCGGGGGGGGGGGGGGGGGGTCTCAGGAGTTGAACCACCACTGATCTGATATTAATCATCATTCTTGTGAATTAGTGAGGATTGTTGTTGGCAAGAAAACCCCTTTAAAAGTGAAAATGTATATGTGGACGTATGCCTAGTTCATGGCTTGAAGTGGTAGTGCAAAGCACTAGGATTAGAGGGATAAAGTTTCTCCTTAAAGTGGAAAATATGGCTGCCAGGCCAACTCCAACCTATTTACAGCTGGCAGAGATGGTCAGCACAGAAAAAAAAAGTTATGCAATTTTTTTTAACTCTCATTGACCAGTAGCTTCACTGTTTATGTAACTCTGAAAGTTAATCCCCGCAAGCTACATTGTTGGCGCTAATGTCAAAGGGAGTTACACAAATTTTGTAACACAAGTGACTGTTTCTTGGGCCTGACTATCTCCACTGGCAGCCAACAGGGTAGGGAAGTGGTTAGGTAGCTATATTTTTCACTAGTTGAAAAACCCCTTTAGGGTGGGGTCACACGTAATGGATCCGCATTTTGTGTCTCCAGCTGTTGACAATAATTCCGCTGCTGAAATTTTTCCGCACAAAGAACATGTTCATTCGTTGCACGGAATTCCATGGGTACTGCATAGCAGTCAATGGTGACGGCGCAATGGCCCGCGGTCCTACTGCCGATATATTTTCGGCAGTGGTTGCCTGACAGAATCTCCGCTCGCGGAATTCCGTGAGCGGAGTTTCCGCAGTGTGAACATACCCTTAGAGTCAAAAGGTATGTGGAGTCTTTTCGGCCATGCAATGCTCCACTGGGATAAAAATATGCAAAGTATAGGTATAGAGGAAATAAGTTGCTGCTTGATTCCTCTGACAGTAGTCTATCCCATGCGGCATGATTATATTCAACATACCCGATAAAAACCTGATTTAAGCAATAGGTCATTTTCTGATGACACGTTCCTTTGAAGAACCGTTTCTTGATTATTTAAGTTCCCATGGATAATAAGAAGAAACTCTTCTTGTCCTCTGGACAAAGCAGAATAATTATCAAATAGGGCCAAGAAAGTCATTAGGCAAGAAGACAATGACGAGTCATTAAAGGCATTAAGGGAAACGTGTAATTCACTTCAACAGAAAATGTTACATTAATTAGTTACTGGCTTTATTTTGCTAATGGTATGGAAACAAAATGAAATCTACACAAATAAATATATATTGAAACTCTGTAAGACCTGTGCAAATCAGAAATATACATTTAAAAAATTCTCCAGTAACTAATACACACATGCATTTAAGAGGACCTGTGTCCGCCCCCCAAAAAAGTAGATTTCACAGTCATTAAACAGCTTCGAGTGCCATGATCACTCACCTTTTTACAGTTTCTTCATATTCCTTTCTGTTACTAAGATATGAGAGTGTGTAATTTGTCTATCAATTCAGGGAATCAGAGGATAGTTGTGTTTTTATTTACCAAAGTGCGATTGTACAGAAGCAACAAGAAAGGCTTTCACAATTGGCTTGGCAGGCTGGACAACACGTTTCGAGAGGGAATTCCTCTCTTCGTCAGGGACCCTCAGAGCAGCTCCCGCAAGTCGGACTATTGGAACAACACCCGCCAGGGACTCCCGCACCTATCCTCTTGCTCCTGACCGCTGCCAGGGGTACAGATGACCGGTGGCTCCTGGACCATGCCCCAACCTATAAAGCACTGAACAGAGTTGTGCCTGCTGCTAGTACAACAGCACAAGGTAAGCAGCATTTCTTACCTTTATCCATCAAATCCCTCTGAATCAGTCAGATGGGTGTTAGCTTAATTCTAATAATGGGAGTGATTTTGAGGTGATGGGTGGGATTACACAGTCGGGTGGGGGGGGTGAATGTTGTAAATTGAGGGGGGTGTATGCTAGTTCCTGACATGGACAGAGGTGTCAGCAGAGAGCACTGTGGTCAGGCTGAAAATAACTACACAACTTCCTCTGGAGCATACAGCAGTTGATAAGTACTGGAAGGATTACGCTTTTTTAATAGAAGTAATTTACAAATCTCTTTATCTTGCTGGCACCAGTAGATTTAAAAAAAAAATTTTTCCCATCAGAGTACCCCTTTAACTCTTACATTTCTTGTATAGTAAATATATAAAGGATCACTGCTTCAGTCACAGATGCATCAACATTTAGGGCCAATGCGGCTAGTGGAGCTTTAGGTAAACTCTTTAGGTAAAATCCTAAAGAACAGCCATCTATGTGTATCTCCAGAAAACTCTGCTAAAGTCAAACAGGGGAAGAACACCACAAAAACAATGCACTAAAATCATTACTACTACTAAAAAATAGCATGCTCTAAAAGCACAGCAAAGGAATAGGAAAGAAGGCAGAATATTAAAGAAGAAACACTGCTGCAAACCTGTGTTCAATCAATATGAATAGGAGGAGGAGGAGGAGGAGGAGGGTCTGCCTACAGGACTTTGACACTAATGATCGTGACCCCACTCGAAACATTTTTGTAGATGTAATAAATATTTGTGCCATGTGTCCATCGGGTTTATGGACAGATGAATATTGCATTTCACTACAGGAGGGCACAGAAGTATTTTGTTCTCAAGAACAGTCGAGGTCATTTAACTTGAAGTCTATTTGCTCATGATTTCCACTGAAATCTGCTGTGGATGTTACAGCATAAGTGTCTCAAGTACGACTAATTGAGTTTACAGTCTCTGTGATAGTCTTTCCATAGTTAAAGGGGTACTCCACTGCCACAGCATTCAAAACATTTTGTTTAGAACGCTGGGTGTGGGCGTCGGGGGGTTGTGACATCACAGTTACACCCCTTGTGAAGTCACACCACGCCCCCTCAATGCAAGCCTATGGGAGAGGGCGTGGTGGCTGCCACGCCCCCTCCCATAGACATGCATTTAGGGGGCGTGGCGTGATGTAATGAGGGGCCATGACATCACGACCCCCGCCCGCACCCAGCGTTCTTAACAAACACTGGGTGCTGCACAGAGATCGTGGGGTTTTCCAGCAGCAGGACCCCCGCGATCAGACATCTTATCCCGTATCCTTTGGATAGGGGATAAGATGTCTAGGGGTGGAGTATCTCTTTAAACTTTTTGTTTTTGTTTTTTTCTATCGGATGTCAGCTGCATGGTGGGTTTTGAAGGTTTCACGCAGTAAGCATCTCAGGATCACAATGTTCAGGATGTTCCTAGCAAAAATAGTTTTTATGATGTTCTTAAAATCCATAACACAATATAAGGAACGCAGAGCTCTTTTGCAGAACACACTGTATCATCTGCACTAGAGTGCGAGAAAAGTGGCATGAACGGGTCGACAAGCGGCAAACAGAAACAAACACAGCTCATTACTCTTAGGGCCCGCTGTGGTGCATCGCTTCTCATAGCCAGGTTATAGTGCACTTAATCCCTTCCTGCCGCAGCGGTTATTGTTGTTGGCATTTTCTTTATTTTTCCCATCTCACTAAGAGCCACAACTATTTTTATTTTTCTATCAACAAGTCCATGTGAGGGATTTTTTTTATTATTTTTTTTATTTTTTTTACAGAAATTGTACTTTCTAATGACAAAATTTATTAATTTGACCATATAAAGTATTACAACGTTATCCAAAGAGCAGAGGAAGAACTTGTTGTATGGCAGAGTGAGCTGCAGTTTTTATCCATATCATTTTGGGGTAGATGAGATTTTTCTATCTCATTTAATTACATGATTTTTGGGAGTTAAAAATCATTGCAAACATGGCCTTTTTTTTCATTTATTTTTTGTTTTTTTGCAGATGGCATTCTTTTGGCAGAATAAGTAATGCTATACTGTAAACATAGTGATTCTGCTAGTATATTTTTATTCATACATGGCAGTTGCCTCTGGCGCTGTAGAAAAAGATGATTGTAGAACTGATTCCATTCATTTTAAAGGGACAGTTCATATTCATCCGGCATTTCAAGTTGGACACTGGAAGGCGGAACACACCCCATGGACACCATCCAGACAGGGGAATACATCTTGCTGTTTTCCCCTATTCGGCATGCACAATAAAGAACGTCGGATCCTAAATAACTGATGACAACTGATGCTTTTTTTTTTTTACATCAGTTGCAGCGAGTTTAGGCCAAGCTCGATGCCTGACATATGTGAACCCAGCCTTATTCAACTGCTCTATTAATACACCAAGTAAAGTGATGTCAGAAACTTCTATGTAAAAATCATAATCCTTCCAGCATTTATCAGCTGCTGTATGCCTCGGCGGAAGTTGTGTTGTTCTTTCCAGTCTGACAACAGTGCTCTGTGCTGCCACCTCTGTCCGTGTCAGGAATTGTCCTGAGCAGGAGCAAATCCCCATAGCAAACCTCTCCTGCTCTGGACAAATTCTGACACAGAGAGAGGTGCAACAGAGAGCACTGTGGTCAGACTCGAAAGAACTACACAACTTCCTCTGTAGTATACAGCAGCTGATAAGTACTGGAAGGCTAAAGATTTTTACATAGAAGTAATTTAAATCTGTATAACTTTCTGCCACCAGTTTATTTGAAAACATTATGAACGTATCCTTCCTACTGTGTTCTCCGACCTCTGACTCTTCAGTTATTGCAGAACTGCAACTCCCTGCACAGCTGCAGCTACGCAACATTACATTGTACAAGTGTAGTCATAGCAAATAATAGGGTGTAAGTGTAATGCAAAAAGCCATCTTGATGTGACAACCACAACCTTTAACTTGTTCTGTCTGATATGTGAAAAGAAGTGCAAAATGCTGTCACATGATTTTGTTTCAAACCTATAGATCAGTGTTTGCAAACCAGGAGCCTCCAGCTTTTGCAAAACTACAACAGCATGCCCGTAAAGCCATGTACTTTATGAATAGAATTCATATTTATAAGGATGACGCAATGAAGTGATGTGCAAGTGTGTAAAAATAATGTGCATGGCCATTTGTATTCTAGAATAGAGTGGTAATACATCTGCCATTTCAGCTTTATGATGGCATGTTGGTCTCAAAAAAGGGAATCCCCAACCACCCATATAAGCCAGATGACCAGCATCTCCCATTTAGGCTATGTTCACATGGCGTAAAATGTGCAGAATGTCTGCACAGAAAATATGTGCAGAAATTCCGCACATTTGAATAATTTGGGGGGCGCAAGGACCACTCGGAAATGCGCTGTCTATTACCAGCAATGCATTTCTGAGCAGAATCCACAGAAAGAATAGACAAGTTTATTCTTTCTGTGGATGCCGAAATCAGGATTTCCACGGAAGATTGACCTTCAGTGGAAGTTCTACTGTGTGCACAATGCAGCAGAATCCCAATGGAATCACTGGGACAATGTCTGTATGGAATATTCCAGCAGAATTCCACACGGACATCCCGCTCTGTGAACATAGTCTTAGGTGGACCCAGCAGTCTTTGCATAACATGGACCGCTATTCCCTGGATGGCATGTATCACTACATGTATAGCTAGCCACAATTTCTCCCATGAAATTCCCCAGCTATTCATTGGCTAGCTTCATTCCAGGGGTTGTCATGGCTACACAGACCATTCATAAGTGCTGGATAATCTTCAGTGTGAACTGATGTTATATTTTAGCTTTAATAGTAATGTATTTAGCCCTTTTTATGTTGTAGAAGCCCACCCTTTCAGCACTGGAGGAACAGCAGGATGTGTGCGCTTTATGGCAACCGAAATGCGTGAGCGAAGAGAAATTTCATATCATCCTACAGTCTCTGCGAAATTATGGAAATCCTCCTCAGGGACCAGAGGAAATGTAAACAGAGCATTAAGGTACCCAAACACACGATAGCGGTCTACTAGACTGTTAACTCTATATTTCAATACAGTCAAGTAAAAGGTAAACTGACCAATCATATGTCAGAAGAACACTCTTTTGGCACATGCCTGTCTGTGGACTGCTGATAAGAAAAACAACCAATAACACTAGTAGATTTGCACTATATATTTAAGTTATTGAGCTATCATCTAAGATCAACTCATATTTCAGGCACAAGATTGCTCCATTGACTTTCTAACAAGTCATGTGCACACATATCTATAGATAGTATACACAGTTCTACAAATTCCAGCTTTGTTGATCGCATTCTAGTCCTGCATGTTATAAGCTGAATGTTACATTGTATTTCATGGCATGCGAGGGTTGAGGCAAGACACTACAGCCCACATGACCCTACAATCGCCAATTGTTTCTATAAAGAAAACAACTATTTTTGTTCAGTAGCAGAGTGTAATGCTATCACAACCTGACCGAAGAAGAGAACTCAAAGACTAATATTTACTGCTATCTCTATATTGATACCTTTATGAAAAGTTTTGACACTTTGTAGATGCCCAGTATTACATATCTTGTAGTGATCCTGACTACAACTGGTACTATGAGTTAGAGCTGCATTTACAGTCTTCCAGCTAATTGAACAGAGCTGCATCTTTTTAAATGTTCTCTTTACACCAGGTATTGTACAGTTATCAGATTTCGGGAAACCTGAAGTAAGCACTACAGCCTTGTTCTGTTGCCGCTTCCCCATCCAGAGCATGCCTTCCTATGGAGGAGCACGTGACATGCACATCACCCTGCCTCCTCCACTGCGCACGCGCTCTTACGCTCCGTTCCTCCATAACAAGACATGTAACAGACAGAGGAGCAAGGCTGCAACTGAACAGGGCCGTAGTGCAATACCTCAGTAAGTACTGGGGGTATAACCATCCTATAGCCATGTACAGGTTGTAGGACTGCAGATAGCAAAGTGATACAACCCTGAGGATGCCTGGGTCTGGACCAGTACTGTGTTTTGGCCTTTAAGTGACCGTGGCTCTATGATCTCTATACACTCTATTAGGGAATATGGACTGGGGTTGTCTAGAATTACCCATTTATCCCTCTATCCAACACTTATTGCAACAATTTCCTTTCACAGTGTATCGCATGCTTACCCTGTGGAAAGAATACAAATTTCCCTCAGCAAGGAACAAATAAAAAAAAAAAAAACATGTAAAATAGCAGTAAAATAGTGCGTCTCTATAGAAGAAGTGTAATTATTGTGGGTTCAATGCCTAATGGGCGAAAACATGCCGGGTGCTGATTAGAAAGCATTTCCTATTATTGGCTTCACTCTGAAATGAGCCATTGTATTACATGGGGCCCGGGCTTCCCACCTCTAATCTGAGTACACGTTCTTCTTCCTCTCCTTGCACAATTCTGGAAGCCGAAGTGTTTTACTTAATATTCCTCTATTGTTTGTGTTTAGAAATTGGCACTTTTCATCTGGAACTCATATAATACCTGTTTATACACTGGACTGGAAAAGTCTCAAAAAGTTAACTCACTAATGCATCTTAATGATCCCGACATGCCTTAGGATTTCTATTGTTTTCTACTGTACGTCAAGTGTCAAATACTGATCCCCTGGGCCAAAAATTAGGGAATGAATTTGAGGAAAATGGACTATTTAAGGGGCTTACACATCTGTCTATAGCATGCTATGAACTGGCTTCAGGGAGCCACCAGTCTTATAAGGTTTTATGTAATTTTCTACTACACACTGAGGCAACCAGGGCGCCTCCAGCTGTTGCAAAACTACAACTCTCGGCATGCCCAAACAGCCAAAGTAGTGTTAGGTGCTAGTAGGGCTGGGCAGTATACAGGTTCATACCGAATAACGAATTTTTTGGGCTGCACGATATGAATTTTCCCCCATACTGCAATACCGGTTGGCCCCCCCCCCCCCCCTCGGGAATGTATTATCAGCCCAGCGCAGCGCTGTCCCCACATCGGGGAACTAATCCTATGTGACCCGCCAGTGCTGTTCTGCCCCCCCCCCCCCTGCCAATTAATGATCAGCCCAGCGGGGTACTACTCACAGATGTCACCTTCAAGCACTGCTCCCCTCCTCTTTGTTGGGGGCAGCCGGAACTCTATACTGTACGCCAGTGGTTTCCAACCTGCAGACCTCCAGATGCTGCAAAACTACAACTCCCAGCATGCCCGGACAGCCAACGGCTGTCCGGGCATGCTGGGAGTTGTAGTTTTGCAACAGCTGGAGGTCCGCAGGTTGGAGACCACAGCTATACGCTGTATCCCTATGCTCGGGCTGCATAAGATAAAGAAGAAAAACTTTAAACTCACCTACGTCGGGGCCTTACGCTGGGGACTGGAACGCCGGACAGCCGTCAGCCTATCACCGGCCGGAGCGATGTCCCGCCCCGCTCTGGCCGGCTTCTTACATGACAGTGGGCTCAGCCTATCACTGGCCGGGCAGGACATCGCTCCGGCCGGTGATAGGCTGACGGCAGTCTGGCATTCCAGTCCCCAGCGTGTGGCCGACGTAGGTGAGTTTAAAGTTTATTTTCTGTATCTTTTGCATCCCGGGCATAGGAATACAGCGTACAGCAGTGGTCTCCAACCTGCGGACCTCCAGCTGTTGCAAAACTACAACTCCCGGCATGCTGGGAGTTGTAGTTTTGCAACATCTGGAGGTCCGCAGGTTGGAGACCACTGGCGTACAGTGAGTTCCAGTGCCCGGCGGCCCCTAACAAAGAGGAGGGCAGTGCTTGAAGGTGACATCTGTGAGTAGTACCCCGCTGGGCTGATCATTAATTTTGGGGGGGGGGCCAGAACAGCGCTGGCGGGTCACATGATTTGGGGGGGGGGGTCGCTGAATACCGTGCGCGGGTCACATGATTTGGGGGGGGGGGGTAAAAATACCGTTCTATACCGTGGAACCACCGTAAGTTAAAAAAAATACTGTGATACACACATTTGGTCATACCGCCCAGCTCTAGGTGCTAGCTCTTCGCAGTGAAGGCGAGGAGATGGCTCACTGTGCTCCCCTGCCTCCTCCATATTCCCTGCTTTATCCCGCCCCCATCATGAATATGCAAAATAGTCACTCATGTCACTAGGATGTGAGAGACTGTGAGCGTCTGTGCTTTGCGTCGTGAGTGAATAGTTTTCAGGGGCCTGCCAGAGCAGGGAATATGGAGGAGGCAGGGAAGCGGGCCAGCCAGCCCCTCACCTCCATTGTGCAGAGCTGCGCAATACAACTAGAAGGATAAAGACCCCTAACTCCTGCAATCTTTCATTATTTCAAGTAATTTAATGCTGTATAACCCAGTATACTGGGTTTGGTGTGGGTCAACTAGCTGTCAGTTTCCATTTAAATGCCTGGATTCTTTATGGTGCTGGTGAAACCTTGTGGAGGGGAGCACTTACCATAGGACTATAATTCCCAGCACACTGCTGTTTCAAATATTTTTTTTTTTTTTTTTTTGTGACATACATACCAGTATCAGCCAGACTCCTACAGGCTGGCCAGGAAAGGATTTTTTGTTTATGGTTTTGTGTGTTATTTACATAATTTGCATAAAATAAATTAATTTAGATTAAAAAAAATAATGACTGTCAATTAAAATTATTTTATATTTTACATCAGTGGTCTCAAAACTGTGGAACTCCAGCTGTTGAAAACCTACACCTTCAAGCATGCCCGGACAACACCACCCGGAGGTCCACAATTTGGAGATCACAGTTTTACATCAAGCTCCATAAGGCAGAAATCCTGGTTCCATTAAATACTTCCCAACTGTACCGTAATGGGCGCAGTTACCTGACAGCAGTGACTACAACAAGTCCTCCTCGAGCCTCTCTTTGTGCCTTTGATGGTTGCAGTTATTAATGTTAATGGAGCGGCCTTGTATTGTTTATAGAGGGGATGGAGAGCCTGGTGTCAGCCTGAATAGCTCCTCGCTTTGAAGACCAGATCCCAGAAGATTAGTGACTCAAAAGTTCCCTTCATTATTTCTTTCATTGGTTTTAGTTCTTTACAGCCATAACTCTCTGTACACTAAAATGGGCATTAATACAAGCTTCAATGTCTTGACATTCCATAGCAAGATGGTTTATATGTTTCTTATGTCTCTTCAACTATACACTGGAGTAATGCAATCTGTATTTTTACGGACAAGGTAATAATTCCATGTGACTTACAGCACAATGACTGAATAGCAGAAGTGAGTTCCTAAAGATGATATACTAGCTGTAAATGTATATAAAACACTGGATACATCACTACTGGGAATCCTCCAGCCTCAGGATAAAATTGGTTATTTCCCATGATCCATGTGTAGAGGAAAGGAACAGTCCACATATACAAGTATGAACGTTAAAGCAACACTGAGGGAGATTCATTAAAACTTGTGCTGAGGAAAAGTTGACCAGTTCCCCCTAGTAACCAATCAGATTGCTTCTTTTATTTTTCAGAGTCCTTTTCAAAAATGAAAGAAATGATCTGATTGGTTGCTATGAAAACTTGTTGCTATTCATCTGCACAAGATTTGATAAATCTCCAAAAATCTCTTGTTTGCAAAACATACACTTACTGAACTTTAATAGGTACACCTGTTCAACTGCTTAATACAAATAGCTAATCAGCCAATCATGTGGCAGCAATTCAATGCATTTAGGCATGTATATGTGGTCAAGACCACTTGCTGTAGTTTAAACAGGGAATCAGAAAGGGGATTTCAATTACTTTGAATGTGGCATGGTTGTTGAGGCCAGACTGGCCTGTCTGAGTATTTTAGATCTACTGGGATTTTCACGCACAACCTTCTCTAGGGTTTATAGAGAAAAAAAAATATCCAGTGAGAGGCAGACGTGTGGAATAAACAGCCCTGTTGATGTCAGAGGAGAGGATATAACTCAATTAACTCCTTACAACAAATCTATGCAGAATACCATCTCTGAACGCACAACTCGTCGAACCTTAAAGTATATGGGCTATAGCAGCAGAAGACCACAACGGGTGCCACTACTATCAACTAAGAACAGGAAACCGAGGCCACAATTCACACAGGTCATCAAAACTGCAAAATGGAGGATGGAAGAATATTGCGTAGTCTGATGAGTCTCCATTCCAGCTGTGACATCAAAGCAAGGATCCATCCTTCCCTGTGTGGTGTCCCAGCACCAAAGGCTGTCCTGTGGCTTCGGACTGCTTCGAGCAGACCAGCAGTATAGGTGTTGGGCCCACTGAAGGACTTATTACCACATTAATTAGGTTTGCACTTAAGTAAGAATTAATATATTTTAATAATTAATTTTGTTGTTGTTATTCTGATGTATGTTATTTATGTGTTACTGTGCCTTTAAGCAGAGGAACAGTGTATCCCATGTGATCCTGCCTGCCAAGGGGAACCCCTAAGTTTTTGCCCATATTGTGTAGTTGGGGGGGAGGGGGAATTAACCCAATTCTACTCTGAACAACTGTGGTAAAGGTGTGATGTGTGCTCTAAGGGAAGGCCCAGATCGAATCTACTTTATCTGGTCATTCTGCAAGGATCACCCGCACGGTGGAAGTTCATGCCCTGGCAGAGCAAGCTACAGGACCTTGACAGAACCCTGGCTACCAGAATCAATCTTCAAGTCTCTCAAGTCAGTATCAATTTATTGGGTGAAAACATAAGTCCCAGCAAGGCAACAGGGATCCCAAAGGGTTAAGCTGCATCCTCTCACTCTGCATTATAATGTCAGTGTACAGTGGTCCCTCAACATATGATATTAATTGGTTCCAGGAGAACCATCATATGTTGAAACCATCATATGTCGAGTACATATGTCTATGTAAAAATGGTAATTGGTTCTGGGGCCTCGGAACCATTGTATGTTGAATACATATCTCTATGGGAAACTGCTAATTGGTTCTGGGATGACCATTGTATGTGGAGTGTATGGGGAGTGTTTAACAAACCAGGGTGCCTCCAGCTGTTGCACAACTACAACTCCCAGCATGCATGTACAGCCATTGACTGTCTGGGCATGCTGAGAGTTATAGTTTTGCAACAGCTGGAGGCACACTGATAGGGAAACATTGATGTATGGGATGTATAGTGTGTATATGTATTGTATGTGATGTGTGACATCGCATACAGTACTGTACAGTTCTTTAAATACCTTCAGGGGGGACAGAATGTCCTCCATTACCATCCTGCCGACTACAACTCTATAGGAAAGGAAGGGGAGGGCAGCCAGCAGCTCATTGGATGCCTGCAGCAAGATGCTGCATGTTATTGGCTATGGCTGCACTGGGGGGCGGGGCTTACACGGAGCTCACAGTGGAAGCCTGTATGAGTTAGCAGGACAGCGTGTGAGTAACAGGAGGCAGAACGGGGCACACGGGGCACATTAAACAACGATCTGTCAGTTGCTGAAGTTGTCAGCGCTGTCAGATGGCTGTTTGTACGATGGCCCCGACACACAGCAGCATCATATGTCGAGGCTGCCTTCAACATACGATGGGCTCTGAGAGGCCATCATATGTTAAAATGATCATATGTCGAGGCCATCATATGTCGAGGGGTCACTGTAATACCATCTGCAACCTGCTTATTAAAGACAGTTATCCGTATCCTGATGTTGGTGTGTTACTTTACTCCCCATGTCTGGCCCAGGAAAAGCTGTCTCCAACCTCGGACCATGTATAGGCTAACAGTGCCCTGGCGTCACAAAGTGATAAGGTATTTCTCTACACCACCTGTAGCTTCCATACCGGTATAAACAGTTCCAGCTGGTGGTGGTGTAATGGTGTGGGGGACATTTTCTCGGCACACTTTGGTCTCCTTAATACCAACTGAGCATTGTTTAAACACAACGGCCTTCCTGAGTATTGTTGCTGACCAAGTCCTTCCCTTTATGACCACAGTGTACTCATCAAACTTTACTGGAGAAGGTACAGAGGAGGGGACCAAGATAGTTAAAGGGGTAATCAGCTGTAAAGAAGTAGGTGGATTGCAGAACCCAGATGGGTTAATAAGCTTGGGGTTATTTAGTTTGGAGAAAAGACATCCTAGGGACAATCTGCATATATTTAAATGGACAGTAAAGAGATTTTTTTTTAATTGATTTTTTTTTAATACGTAGACCTGTACCTATGGCAAGGGGGTTCCTCTAAGCCTAGAGAAAGGAAGGTTTCACCATCATCACAGACAATGAGTGATAAGTGAGTCTATGGAACTAAATGCCACATGATGCTTTTCTTGAAAAATCTAATATTACAAGTTATGGTTACTGGATTTCTGGAGGTGGAAATTGATTTAGGGATTTATGAAAATTGGCATCAGCATCATGAGGTTTCTTTTTTGCCTTCCTCTGGATAAACACTGTAGGATTATAGGTAAAAATCGATAGATTCTTGGCTTTTTTCAAACCTATCAATTATATAATGTTACACAAAACAGTACAATGTAATACAAAAAACTAATTAGAGAAAATGTCTTTTACAACTTATCAGGCTCTTTTACTTCTCTCCCATTACTAAACTTAAGAGTTGCTCTAAAATACGGCTAAAATCCATCTCCAGATGAATAAGCTCACTGAGAAATCATGTCATATACTGACTATAAGGCCGGGTTCACACTTGAGAATCTCCGGATGGAAAACTTCCATCCATGGCTTCCGAGCACGGCCAGCGCTGACTGAATCATTGAGCAAGTTCAATGTTCTGGTAAAAAAAAAATTTATCCGAATTTTATGTTGTATACATTTGCATCTCTGTGTGTATGCTGTAAATATGGCAAGGCATTATCCAATACCCAGGTATTATCTACAGGAGTCTATACAGGGCTGTGGGTGTATGTCAGCACACGGGTGTTGAGCAGTGCAGCTGAGTGTCCACACCTCAGTATAACAGCTTTCAGTAGAAATTGCACTCAAACAACCGAATTGTGTTCCAATTCCAATACTTTTACTTCACATGTTAGTCTTCATAAGAACTTTTTTGTACATGGATACAGAGTGCAATTTCTACTGAAAGCTATTATCTACAGGAGCTCATCTATGTGCAGCCAACACAACGTGCTTCCTAATGCAGAATTTGTCCAGACCCTGTAAATATGTACCACAAATGAAGAGCCAATGGTAATTTATAATACAGATAAACACTGACCAAGTATATGACAGAACCATAAAAACAATTCAATGGTCTATATTAGAAAATTCTTCTATTGAACAATTATTCCATCCACAATAACCTTGAACATGACCTTCATTCATTCGCTTTCAATATAGGGTATACATGCTTTCAATATAGTGTATACATTTGAATCTCTGCTTGTATGCTGTAAATATGGCAAGGTATTACCCAATACCCAGGTATTATCTAAAGGAGCTCATCCATGTGCAGCCAAGACAACGTGGTTCCTATTGCAGAATGTGGGTCCAGAAGAGACACGTAACAGAAAAATCTGTGCTATAAAATATGGTGCAATTTCCCATAGAAAACAATTATAGTTTTCCAATTTTTTTTACAATCTAAACACACCCTATGAAGCAGGAAAAAAATAAGTTTATAAAGATCTTACATAGCAAAACAAAATTGTATACAATGGTGTAGAACCTGGCAACATTATGTACACCAGGGCCAAGGATCATTGAACTAGCTCTCAGAGAAAAATATACACATTTAAGTGTTTCTTTGGCACATAAAATATATCTAAAACCAAATTAACGTTTTATTCCTGGTTGTCCCCAGCAGATTCAAGGACAGTTTCCTTTCTCGGTTCCAATTTCCCCAGTCTTTTTTTATAGCCTACTTTTGCACAAATGATGCAGTAAGTGTTCTGCCCAGAGAGACATCAAGTCGACAGTGTCTTACAAATAAGTATAGAGATGCCCAGACTACTTAGGAAATAAAAAACGAAGAGGTGTATGTATTACAGCAGAAATGTGCCAGGTTCTGTGCAGAAATTAGTAGAGTGCAGAACCGATGGTGACAGAATGAAGGGAACAAAGGGAGACCTCATTCCTTTTAGTACGTGCCACGTTCACTAACATTAAAGGGGTTATCCAGGGAAAAAAAATAATTATATCAACTGGCTGCAGAAAGTTAAACAAATTTGTAAATTATTTCTATTAAAAAATCTTAATCCTTCCAATAATTATTAGCTGCTGAAGTTAAGTTGTTCTTTTCTGTCTGGCAACAGTGCTCTCTGCTGACATCTCTGCTTGTCTCAGGAACTGCACAGAGTAGAAGAGGTTTGCTATGGGGATTTGCTTCTACTCTGGACAGTTCCCGAGACAGGTGTCATTAGAGAGCACTTAGACAGAAAAGAAAAACTCAACTTCAGCAGCTCCTAAGTATTGAAAGGATTAAGATTTTTTAATAGAAGTAATTTAAAAATCTGTTTAACTTTATGGAACCAGTTGATATATTAAAAAAAAGTTTTTCCCTGGAATACCCCTTTAAAGACATAAAGCTAAGCTCCGTGTGGACAAGTTCCTGTAGCTGCAATAGATGGGTATTGCTCACATGTACTATATATGCTGTGGATTTTTTGCAGCATGTATAACACATGTGAATATACCTGACGTATGTATTTCGCATCCACAGATGCAGCAAATATAAACACAACAGATCCTACATCCGGCATCTCAAGACCTGCCTGAGGGCTAAATCGGTTTAGCGGATACATTATTTGTAATAAGACAGACATTAAACGGAGACAGAAAACATTTAAACAGGAGTAAAAACAGAGCTAACTCCTCATTCCAGTGCATAATGTATGACCTGTCTGACTTTGTACCGAGAATGTCTGATCTTTCTGTCAGTGTTCTTACCATATAGTGAGATAATAACATGTCAAAGAAGAGAGGAGGAGGATGAAACAGAAAAAGTTATTAAAAAATAAGTTTAAAAAAAATAGCATAACACATGGTCATATTTACTGTAAAGTTCACATCTACTAGCATTATTCTAATATAATCTATTGTTCACAGATCGGAACATTTATCTATTTATTTTTTACTTTTAAAGGTTCAAAATGTAAAAATAAGAAATAAACTGTCTCTAAGATGTGCATCACGAAAAATACTGACTATAAGCCAGTAAAAAAAAGCCAAAGGGGCTCCTTTAACATCAGGGTTTGTGCCTGCATGTAGCATTTTTGTTTTATTTTTTTTATATTTTGCATCAAATTTTATCAAACTGTTGCATGTAAGTTGTTACACCTGATGTACATTATGCACAATGAGAACAGTAAACCAAAAAGTCACTTAAAGGAGTACTTTGGAGCTAAACAATTTATCCCCTATCCTTTGGATCAGACCACAGAGACCCCCTGTGATCTCCTGCTTGGCACCGTGCTCTCCTTGTGCACTACGGGATCTTCACTCTGTGCAAGGAGACTTGCCCCCGGCACAAAGCGGTGGTCAACACGCCCTCTCCATGTATTACTATGGGAGAACGCTGTATTTCCGATTCTACCATAGAGATGCATGGAGGGGGCATGTTGGGTACTGCTTTGTGTGTGGGGAGGGTGGTCGACGTGGCTTAGTTACAGACTTCCATTATGCCAACTTAGTCAAAAGTCACTTTGTTTAGTCCCCTATACGCTTTGATTTTTTTTGTGTGGGATAGAACAGTTTTGTATGCACTACTTTTCTATCCCAGTAGAAGTAGGAAGCATGAACAGAAAAAACATATGAAGCTTATCTGAGAAGAATCTCCCCCTACCTTCCCACCAATAACCTAACTACTTTACTTCATGTGACCCTATAAATATGTACCACAAAAGAAGAGCTAATGGTGCTTTATAATACAGATAAACACTCACCAAGTATACGACAGAACCATAAAAACAATTCAATGGTCTATATTAGAAAATTCTTCTATTGAGCAATAACCTTGAACATGACCTTCACGCATTCTCCCAGGAAAACTAATGATATTTTTCTTATGAGCCTTGGGCACTTTTTCTCGTTGCAATATAATTTATCAATACACAGAGAGCACTTACATATATTTCTGAAATGCTCTGCTTGGCTATATTTAGTTTGCTGCTGAGACTTTATATTAAAGCCATTGGGAACTCTGGGGACTGTGAGGACTAAGCAACCTTAACTTGATACACAGTGTATAGTGCAGACTCTGTATTACCTACATAAGTACCTCCTGAATCTATTCCCATAAAAATAAGTGGCTCTGCATTGAATATCTGGAGAAGGAGCAGATGTTGGTTGAGAGCAAAATCATTTCCATCATAAGTCACCTCATTCATTGCCCCGTCTGCTTGTGTCCATGTCAAGTGGTTTTTCCTTGTACGATCTGCGCAGTTTCATTATAGTATCAATATATACCATTGGTATCTGACTTAATGTCTCATAAATGGCAACAATGCTGGGGGGGGGGGGGGGGGGGGTTAGCAAATTGAATAAAATAATGCATAAGCCAAGTTTTTGTTACCACCAGCACTGCTACGGTACATGTATCTTGAAAGGCTCCGATATAGTACTACCAAAAATTTGCTTCAGATACAGAACATTATTAATATGGCAACCAAAATATATCAGATGCCTAAAGGTTCTGACATGGAAGCCCTTTAGCCCAAGTGATTTTTAGGTTGGCATGAAACATTAAAAGGGGTAAAGCTTTTCCTTATGGAAAGGGCCACAAGTTTTGTGGACTCTTATAGACCATGTAATGCTCCACTAGGAAAAGCATGATAGCTTCTTCTCTGATGACACATATCGAAAGTAGCATCCCTGTAAGTCAATGCTAAGCACCTTTAAAAATGAACCAGTCATCAGTTGTGACCCCCTGTAACCAGCACCAAAATATTGTACTTCCAAAGATATGTTCCCTATCATGCTTTGATATCTTGTCTCAAATCTGGTAAAGAAAAGAAATGCGTAATTGACAGCCAGGGCACAGCCAAGTCTTTTACAGGCCAGGAAGCGTCCATACATCTGGGCATGCACACTCCTTTCCATTGTACGCAGTGCCTCAATGCTGTGCCTGGGCTGTCAAGTACGCATAAGTAGTCATGATTACGGTTCGAATAGGCAATAGGCCGGATTATACCCCTGGGAGTGGTGACAAGTTCTGAATGCCGCACCACCCTGGGGACCACTTGCTCATGATATACATACAGTTTAGGAGATTTATAAAACTTTTTTCTCCGCTTTACCAGAATCGAGCCAGGATATGACAGCATGGTAGGGAACATCATCTTCAGAAGTAAGACATGTTAGTGCTGATTATAGGGGATCAAAACTAATGGCATGTTCCCTTTAAAGAGCCTTGGAACATGACTACAGATTAACAGCCAAGCCAGAAACACCTAGGAAGAGTTAGGGTATGTTCACACTGCGGAATCCCCACAGAATTCCGTGAGCGGAATTCCGCGAGTAAAATTCCGCACAGTGAAGGGTAGCATCTGTGTGAATGGGTCTTCCGCGAGACCCGTTCACACTGCAGAATTTCAGCGGCGGACAATTCCGCCACTGAAATTGTTCCCCGCAAAGAAAGAACATGTTCATTCTTTGCGCGGAAGTCCGTGAGCACTGCATAGCCGTCAATGGTGACGGCGCTGCCGGCTGCCAGGCTGAATCTCCGCTTGATGAATTCCGCGAGCGGAGATTCAGCTACAATTCCGCAGTGTAAATAGACCCTTACCCATCAGTAGACAGCTGTTTCTGAGCTTTGTCCCTTCACCAGTACAGAGAAGGATGCTAGCTAGTAGAGACGCCTTTGCTAAGGGACTGAAGGAGTAAAAGATATCTTTGAGGAGAAACCCAAAAAGTGTATGGAGTCTTATAGGCCACACAAAGCTCCACTGGGAAATAATATGCAAAGTACCCCTCCTCCAGAAGGAAAAGGGCATGTTCTCTGGTGATATCAGATTGGAGCCTGGAACAATGCACAACAGCTGAGGTATGAAGACTGTACGAAAATAGGTGGTGGATACAGTCTAATATATATGGGCTGCTTTAAAGACTAATGTGCATTGGAGTGAAGTGATATGCTTTATGTTCAGCTCTCCTGATACACTACTTACCCAACAGGTCTTATCCAACACTCTTAAAGCCCTGTTCACATCTGTGTTTGTGGTTCCAATAAGAGCTTCTATCACCAATGGCACAAAATTGCAGCATTGCATCCAGTAAAATATTTCAAACCAGGATAAAAACCTGATGGACCACATCAAACTGAATGGCATTTGTCTGGTACCGTTGGTCAGCCAGCATCA
Organism: Hyla sarda; assembly: GCF_029499605.1. Classification (NCBI taxonomy): domain Eukaryota; kingdom Metazoa; phylum Chordata; class Amphibia; order Anura; family Hylidae; genus Hyla; species Hyla sarda. The sequence goes on from NC_079195.1 coordinate 72,310,052, forward strand.
CCATTATTTTCATTGTCTTAAAGGGGTATTCCAGGCCAAAACTTGTTTTTATACATCAACTGGCTCCGGAAAGTTAAACAGATTTGTAAATTACTTCTATTAAAAAATCTTAATAATTCCAATAGTTATTAGCTTCTGAAGTTGAGTTGCTGTTTTCTGTCTAACTGCTCTCTGATGACTCACGTCCCGGGAGCTGTGCAGTTTCTATGGGGATATTCTCCCATCATGCACAGCTCCCGGGACGTGACATCATCATTGAGCAGTTAGACAGAAAACTTCAGAAGCTAATAACTATTGGAAGGATTAAGATTTTTTAATAGAAGTAATTTACAAATCTGTTTAACTTTCCGGAGCCAGTTAATATATATATATATAAAAAGTTTTGCCTGGAATACCCCTTTTAGTAGAACAACAGATAAGTCGCTAAAGATGTGAACCGGGCCTAGCCCAGTCCTGTTGTAGGAACTTTTTTAATTTTTTTTTTTTTTTTTAAGTGTGTTAATTTTAGCCCTGTAAAAATTGAGCAATTTCTATTTTGAATTATGGGGAAAAACTGCCTTTACCTTTTTTTACATGTTTCTTTTTTTTATGTTTTTTACTTTCAATGGTGAAATTTCATCTTTCAGGAACCTTTTTCTCAATCCAAGAGGAACACCTGATATAACATTGAGCCCACCCTGCCCTGTTACAACGCCAATTCTTTCAATTACACTTGAAAGGTTTGGGGTGCCGACAGGTATAGGGGTTCCCATTTTCTTCCATAAAAGAATATTTGGGTTTCATAATCAGTACCTTCTATTTCTATTTCATGTTTTACATAAAAAATTTCACACCAGCTCTTTGATGTAAAAATATGTAGAAATCACAAAAGTGTTTTTTTTGTTTCTTCTTTTGTTTTTTGTTTTTTAGGGGGGGGGGGGCAAGGAAAAAGGGATTTAATTAATTATTGAAATATAAATATAAAATATTGGCAAATGATAATTACATTTTTATTTTATTTTTATGGTCACTGCACCCAAATTTAACCCCTAGACATGTTTCATCCATATAGTTATTGCTTGTCTGGGCACTAGAAATCCTGGAATATTACGTGAGATGCTTGCGCTGGAAATTTCCAGGACTTTGGCCCTAGGAATTTCCGCACAATTTCGCGCCCCCATTCATTTTGGTGGTTTCTTAATTAATGCGGAATCTGCATGCCAAAATACCAAAGTGTGAATGGGAGTGCGGAATCCCCTTGAAGTCTATTGGGCTTTAATTTGATGCAGCAATTCTGCCATGTGAATATAGTCTCATTCTGCAATTTTGTCACAAAAAAAATTTGCGCTAACTCTGTCATTTTGGCAGGAAAAAAAACCAAAAACAAAAGTGGTGCAAAAAAGAAATCTTGCAGCACAAGGGACCTTTGAAAATGTGAGGAGAAAAAAAAAAGTGTAATTGATGTTGCTGTAACAGAAATTATAGTCGTTTTTGAACATGTCGCCCAGTGTGTCCCCAGCTGTTGCAAAACTACAACTCCCAGCATGACCGGACAGCCTTCGGCTGTCCGGGCATGCTGGCAGTTGTAGTTTTGCAACAGCTGAAGACACGCTGTTTGGAAAACACTGCCATATAATTTTCTTCTGGTGAGAACAAGCCTTAGTTCTTATTTTACTATTTCTACAGCATATATTTTATTAAGCTTCTGCACAAAGATAAAACAGCTTTTAAAACTCTTTAAAAAGCTTCACAATGAAGAAGAACAGGCACAAACATATTTTATGAGATCAAAGGAGCAGCTGATCAAGCAGTTTGTCAGGTCATCCTGGCATCACACATAGGAAAATTCCACGTACTATTAGCACTCGTCTTCCCTATATCACATGGTAATCCGGACGCTGTCTGAACCCTCGGTGCCGCGCTCTGCCAACAACTTTCAAGTTCAAACAGGTATAAAAAATGAAACTTCTGCCTAGGATCTGCTAATAAAAAAAACTTACATTAAAAAAATTACACCAGGAAATTTGTATTTCCTTTCTAAAAAGATAACCTGCATAAAAAGAATTACCTGAATCCAGATCACAGTGCCTTTAGTAGTACCAAGGACTTATATAGGGGTCAGAGGCTCCATGCTGGCATTACTCATAGGACTGGATTTTTTCATTATTTTTTTTTTATTGGAGCAAAAGACATAACGGGGCAAAACCTGCTCAGATGATATGGGCATATCCAAGGTATAGCAGTATAAAGAAGTTTTGTATATGTTTCCATGGCATCATTAACTGATGGACCATTATAGCTAAACTGTGTTGTAGTTGCCCCACCTCAAAACAAAAAGGGTATGTTCACATGTGGCAGCAGGATCACCCTGCTATTTTGTTTTCTGTTAGTTTGTTTGGGACAGTTGCTATGCAGCTAGTCATGACTGTTCAGTCCAGGGCTAGTTTGGAGTAGGGGTTTTTGATTAGTTTGTCGCTTTTGCTGAACTCTGGTTATGGCAGTATGGTGCGGATTATAATGATTGCTCTGTGTGTTTAAACCAATAATTTCTTGTATTGTTATGTTCCATGTTCTAGCCTAGTTTTCTTTAAAGTCAAATTAATTCTTAGCTCATTTTTGTCTAACCTGTTTCATTTAGGGATCGACAGATTATCGGTATGGCCGATAATCACGATTTTGGGCATTATCGGTATCGGCAATTACCTTGCCGATAAGTCGATAATGCCCCGCCCCCGGCCCTAACCTCCACCGATTATCGGTATCGGTATTGGCCCTAAAAAAACGATATCGGTCGATCACTAGTTTCAGTGTAGGTAACGGTTGTTCCTTCAAGTTTATTCTTCTCGTATTTGTTTCGTAGTTCAGTTCTGCTAAGCCTTGTACTAGTAGCTATGTACTAATGTTATTTATAATCGTGTTAGTTTTGCAGATAAAGGTTTTAATTGGGATTATTCTCAGGGACAGTGAGACTCCATAGTATCTGGGTTAGGGCCGCGGACATCGGAGGAGTCCCATTGTTTTTAATCGGAGTCTACAGCTCTGTTCAGACTGTGGAGCTGCCACTGCAGAAGACTTTCAGTGTAAAGCATATCCACACAAAATGAACATGTTCATTCTTTTGGTGGAATTATGCAACTGCATTGCCATCAATGGAGACAGCAATGTCCGTGTTATCCAACCTCAGAAGATATGTCGGTGGCCACTGCAAGCGGACATTCTGCCAGCAATATTCTGTTGGTTGAATGTCCGTGGTGTGGATGAGCCCCTTAGGATCATTGTTAATGGATAAATCAAAGATTAAAGGACATCTGCCGTGATATAACACTTCTCTCCTTATCTCCTATCCACAAGATAGGGGATAAGTGTTTGATCACGGGGGGTCTGAACGTTGGCCCCCCCCCCTCTCTCCCGTTCCGGGGGCATGCCGGCCACAGCATGAGGCCGCTGCCGACACGCCTACTCCATGTAGTTCTATGGGAGAGGTGGAGATGCAACATTCATGCCTCCCAGCCTCTCTAATAGAAGCTGTATGGCCAGCGTGGCAAGGCGGGGGTTCCGTTTGGGAGATCGCGGGGGTTCCCAGCGGTTGGACCCCCTCTGTGATCAAACACTTCCCCCCTATCCTGTGGATAGGGGATAAGTGTTATATCACTGCAGATGTCCTTTAAGGGAAAGCTAGTAAGGAATTGAAGCAGATGGATGAACAGTAACACACTACAAAGACTGACTCTAACGGCCATCTTCATTATTTCTTTCCGACACCATCCATACCCATCATCATTCAGCCTTTGTCCTCTGATGTTAAAGGGGCTATCTGCTGTTAAAGTTTTGCCGTCTTGTGATTAGCCAGCATTTCTTTACCGGAATAAAAAAGAAATCATCTGAAAATGATGTGCATGTAACCAGAAATTGCTGTAGTTTTTGGCCACAGAGTTTTTACCCCAAATACGCTACAATGTGCAATATACTGACATCACATCCCATGGCAGATATCCCCAAACATCAACAGTCTAACATCTTACATATTTCTGTGTGACAAAACCAGCAACCTGCTACCATGACACTATGAAGTTATGGATGTTTTGAATCATGTTGTTTTGTAAAAGCAGAACTATCATCTATATCAGCTCCGAAACTCTGTATGTGACTGTTATTACTAAAAGATTACATTCTCATGGATGGATTACAAGTGATCAGCCATTTGGCACCAGGCTGCTGTATGCTTGAGAGAGATGTCACATCACATTCACAGAGCTGGGAAGATCTTCAACCATGTTTGTTTAGGCTCCTGGCAACAAAACCAGCAGTGAGAAACTCCTATCTATTATACTGATCCTGGTGTATGGTGTGTATCTGTCATCTATGTTAAAGGGGTTCTCCGGTGCTTAGACATCTTATCCCCTATCCAAAGGATAGGTGATAAGATGCCTGATCGCGGGGGTCCCCCCGCCGAGGACCCCCGGGATCTTACACGCGGCACCCAGTTTGTAATCAGTCCCCGACAGACAGCTATCATGCCCCTCCCGTAGGCTTGCATTGAGTGGCGGAGCGTGACATTACACGGGGGCGGAGGCGTGACGTCACACGCAGCCGACCGTGTGGTCGCCGGTAATCAGACCTGGAGCGAATATGCTCCGGGGACTGATTACAAACGGGGTGCCGCGTGCAAGATCCCGGGGGTCCCCAGCGGCGGGACTCCCGCGATCAGGCATCTTATCCCTATCCTTTGGATAGGGGATAAGGTGTCTAAGCACCGGAGTACCCCTTTAAATCCATTAGCCCTGATTTACTAACATGATCCCGACTCTCTTTATCGGGTTATGCGACACAATTAGTTTCGCACGTCCTCTGCGACACTTTGTGCGACATATTTTACTAGTAAAAACCCGACGGTTTTCCAATTACTCTGAGTATTTTTTTAACCCGACTAAAGGGGCGTGGTTTGCATAATTAGGGGCGTGTTAACAAAAATATTCCTAAAAACCCGACAGTTGTATTTAAAAACCCACTAGAAAAATAGTGAATTACTGAACTTGAAAACCCAACTGCCTTGAGGTGTGGGGAATCTGTTAAAAAGTGTGGGTTTTTTGAAAATCCTGTTACTTTGTCCCCTTAGTAGCTTTTTAAATTACATTTTTCATTTTTTTATTAGTTTTTTTGGAATTTCTCTCTTTTTTATCTTTGCTTTCATTTACTTAATATTTTTTTTTTTTTACTTTTTGTTTGTTAACCCATTAAAGGGGTACTCCCATGGAAAACCTTTTTTTAAATCAACTGGTGCCAGAAAGTTAAACAGATTTGTCAATTACTTCTATTATAAAATCTTAATCTTAATCCTTCCAATACATCTTATGGGCTGTATACTACAGAAGAAATGCTTTTCTTTTTGAATTTCTCTGATGTCACGACCACAGTGCTATCTGCTGATCTCTGCTGTCCATTTTAGGAACTGTCCAGAGCAGCATATGTTTGCTATGGGGATTTTCACCTGCTATGGACAGTTCCCAAAATGAACAGCAGAGGTCATCAGAGAGCACTGTGGTCATGACATCAGAGAAATCCAAAAAGAAAAGCATTTCCTCTGTAGTATACAGCCCCTTAAAAATTATTGGAAGGATTAAGATTTTTTTTAATAGAAGCCATTTACAAATCTGTTTAACTTTCTGGCACCAGTTGATTTAAAAAAAAAAAAAAAAGTTTCCCACGGGAGTACCCCTTTAACGACCATGAATGTAAAGTTACGTCCTGGTGCAGAGTTACTATGCTTTATTTATTTGCTTCACACTTAATTTTTCCTGTGCAACACTTTTTTTTCCCAGTGCGACAGAATTTAATATCGTGCAACAGAATTTTCCCGAGATGTGCAAAACATTGATAAATACCAGTGAGAAAAAATAGTCTGGGAAAAAAAATAACACTCAGAAAATAACCCGACACTCTTAGTAAAATCAGGGCTATTGTATTTAGGAGGACACGAAATTACATAGAAATATACCTGGGTCTAAAATCTGTAGGAAATCTTGGCTGGGAGTGCGTAAACCTTAGCTGAGGCATTGCTATGCCTTAATTGTGATATCTAATTAAAAAAGAATAAAAGAAAACTGTAAAAATGCTAAATACTCGAGAGTAAAAGCTACTTTTTGTGTTTGTCTACATTATGATAAAAAGTTTGCCATGATAAAATATTATCGATTGAATGAAACTACCGTAAGTGTCTGAACAGAGTATAATGGACCTCTCACTTGGAAAGGTACCCGATTGAATGTTTGAGTAGACACCTGTTATACTACTAGGAAATAAGTTTTACATCTCAGAATACCACTTTAGGTGTGCCTGGAATAAATATATCTATCCCAAGAGAAAAAAGGAAATACTAGCAGGGTAGATGGACCATGTGGCCTTTTACTGCTGTCAATTTTCAATGTTTCTAGATATATATATGGGACAAAAAAGAACATGCAAATCTTGTATGACAATAGAAAAACAATAGTTCTCCATTTTCCCAGAAACAGCACCGATATTGTCAAGTGGCAGTGTCTGCTATTGCACTTCCTGCTATTGTATATCCGTTAAAACAATCCTCTCCCACCCTTGAATACAGAGGTGAGCATTAGTCCAAAATCTTTACTTTCACCGCCATCTGTTACTAGATATCAAAGTCTTAGGAGGACATTTATCAAAACCTGTCCAGAGGAAGACATCTAGGAGAGACCTTTACCAGGGGCAAATGCATGCTTTTAGCCACATTAATCTTTTATGTCCCTCTTTTTAAACGCATTTTTGAAGAGCTGAAACGATGGGAATCCCTGCCACTATCTTTGGTCGCTGCCATCTGATCAAGATGATAGGTTTCCCATGACTGCTATATCCCCTACAGATGATACCGCTGTTACTGCAACATGATGATATTAGACGACTTAACTCAGCTTTTCAACAATTTCTGTGGCAAGGCAAATGCTCAACTCTGCTCCATTATACGATTGTCACTTGGAAGGAGGAGTGTAAGGTCTTTGGCCTCCCGTTCCTTCTCTCCAAGAAAATGCCCTTGCTTGATCATCCAGAGATTCCATAGGGTAGGACCTCCTCTTGGCTATTACTGTGGGCCTCTGTGGGGGGGGGCACGACAGTGGGAGATCTCATTCATAGTGAAGAACGTAGGTGGCTTACTCTGGGAGAGATCTTCCATTCCTTTGGGCTCCCTCACTCTCATATTCTCTATGTCAATCAGGTATACACTTTTTGTTTATCCAGACTCAGGGACGTCACTAGGGAAGCACCCACCCACTCTCTAGATGAGATTGTAGGCGACAACATATGGAGGGAATCAATATCTGATCTCTATTTAGCTTTTCGCAACCGTTTTTTTGAAAGTTGACTCTAAACTGATTTTCCGAACATGGGAGAGGTGGACTGGAGACGACGACATCACTGACGTCATCCTGGCGGGTTGGGAAGAGGGGCGCAAGAATGTTATCAATGAACGATGAAGGGAAACATACTTTAAAATGGCACATGTGACCTTACATGGTTTTAACATTCTGCCTTCCCCATCCTTTCCTGACAGGATTACTAACTTCCCCAAATGCAAAACACCACTCACGAATCTTTATCATGGAGTTTGGGAGTGCGTGGTCAAGGTGGAGTATTAGAAGATGGTTCAGAAGTACATTTGGGATTATTGGCGAGTGAAGCTCCAGTTCACTCCCCAATCCTTTTTATTCTACAACCTGCGCCCACCAGTGGGGCACGAGGGAGGGAGGGGAGACGGACTACGCATTTTATTCATGTTGTCCTTTTAGTGGCGTTACGCTGCCTTTTTACCAAATGGTTAGACTCCGTCACTCCGGATTTGCCAATGCTGGTTTCTTAACTATAGATCTTCTTGGAGGTAGACAGATTGGATGCCGAACGCCATCGTGACTCAGACACTAAGCGTTTCTTTCAGAAATGGAAATCTTTCATTGTAACTCACTTCAACTCTCAGGGGATTGCGAAAATTGTTCGCCCATTCTGGTACACCACATGGTACAGTTTGGGGGCTCTGCGAGGTTCCCTTGGTGCGCTTCGCTTGCCTGATGATGAATCCGATTAACCAATTCTACTCTTGCATTGTTACTCCTTACAAAATCCACTGACTGTCGAAGGGGGGGCTTCAACTTGAACTGTGATTATGGGCCTACGGCTCGGGTCATTGCGTCACATATCTTTGTGGAGGAGAGGGGTTAGGAATTGATCTGCGGATAGGGAGGGACGTTTCTTAATGTTTCTTGCATTCTTGTTCACTGGAGACTCAGGGACATTCAGGTGCTTTCACCTTGACTAACACGTGCCTAAAATGATTTTCTATTCCTTCCTTGTTTATTGTTACATGTGACACTCACTGTTTATACGGATTTGTTACTTTTGTTATAATATTATTCAATAAAAATATATTTTAAAAAAAACCTGTCCAGAGGAAAGGCTGCTCAGTTGCCCATAGCAACCAATCAGATTGCTTCTTTCATTTTTCACAGGCCTTTAAAAAAATGAAAGAATCAACCTGATTGGTTGCTACAGTATAAGCAACTCAGCAGCTTTCCCTCTGGACAGATTTTGATAAATCTCCCCCTTAGTGTATAGCCAGAATATAGCAAGCGGCACTCACCAGGACATTCAGGATAAAATAATTAATGCTTTATTAGAAATTCTTAAAACATGACGATCATCATCAGTGGATGGCAGGACACTGTCCTGTCATCCACTGATGAAAATAGTCATGTTTAAGGAATTTCTAATAAAAGCATTGAAGATTTTATCCTGAATGTCTGCTTGCTATATTCTGGCTATACACTAATAGCTTGGATCAGTCATATATATGTCCTACCAACTATACTTCATCAAGCAGAGCACCTCCTAAATCATTTTTGCTCCTGTCTGGGTCTGCTTAGGCTGCTTTTACACTATAGAAATGTCAGCTTTACAGATTCGTTATAACGACCTGTTAATAAAACCATTAAAAACATCCGTTAGCCGGCTGTTACAAAATCCCATTACAGTTTATGGGATTTTTACATTACCCGTTTTAACCTGTCATAGCCCGTTATTAATAACGGATGTTATTTTGTGACGGGAGAAATCGTGCATGCACTATTTCTTCAGTTCTTTCCAGGGCTGTGGAGTCGGTAGATAAATGTTCCGACTCCGACTCCAGAGTTTTCTGTGCTTCCAACTCCGACTTAGACTCCCCGACTCCTCTGTATTAATATGTGAATGTATTTTATACATTCCTTGAAGGAAAGAAAGGCAACATACATGTCATTACCACAGGACTACTGGCTGGGAAAGGCAACATACATGTCATTACCACAGGACTACTGGCTGGGAAGCCAACAGTCTACTGTATTGAACAGTTTGTGTGCTGATATGCTGCTGAAGATAGGGCAGTGGGAGGATCCAGGAAGGGGCATTTATTATAAAACATGATGACCCTAGTAGAATCCCATAGTCAAGTTTAAAGGGGTACTCCGCCCCTAGACATCTTATCCCCTATCCAAAGGATAGGGGATAAGATGTCAGATCGCCGGGGTCCTGCTGCTAGGGACCCCCGGGATCGCCACTGCTTCACCGCGCTTTCATTACTACACAGAGAGAGTTCGCTCTGTGCGTAATGATGGGCGATACAGGGGATGGAGCAGAGTGACGTCATGGCTCCACCCCTTGTGACATCACGACCCGCCCCCTTAATGCAAGTCTATGGCAGGGGGCGTGACGACCCCCACGCCCCTTCCCATAGACTTGTATTGAGGGGGCGGGCTGTGACATCATGAGGGGCGGAGCCGTGATGTAGTGATGCTCCGGCCCCTGTATCGCCCCTCATTACGCACACAGCGAACTCGCTCTGTGCAGTAATGAGCGTGCAGTGCCGCAGCGGCGATCCCGGGGGTCCCCAGCAGCGGGACCCCGGCGATCTGGCATCTTATCCCCTTTCCAAAGGATAGGGGATAAGATGTCAGATCGCCGGGGTCCCGCTGCTGGGGACCCCCGGGATCGCCGATGCGGCACCGCGCTATCATTACTGCACAGAGCGAGTTCGCTCTGTGCGTAATGAGGGGCGATACACGGGGCCCGGAGCATCGCTACATCACGGCTCCGCCCCTCGTGATGTCTAGGGGCAGAGTATACCTTTAAGCTAACAATCGAGTTTACAAGTTTTTATAGCCTTAGCTGAATGGCAGCAGTTTTTCCAATGGTTTACAGCTTCAGTCTTGAACTATTGACCCTCCATTCCCTTCACTTATGCAAGTGTCTCTAGTCCTGCAAAAAACATATTTACTTAATCCCTTATCATCAGTGAGAGGCTAGGTTACCCATGGGTTCCCTGTAACAGCAGGACACAACACTATGGAAAGTATAAGTATTGCCGCTCCTAATTGTGTGTTGTGTGCCAAATAGTAAAGCACATGAAAAGCATGCTTCTTCACAGTCACTTAATGTATTCGTTTTGCGGTTAAATGAGGCACTGCATGCATTGGTCTTTATTCTTACAGTAGAGAAGTAATTAAAACTTTTTGTGAATTGGGACATTTAAACTTTTTTTTTTTTTTTATTCCAATCTAAATTTAGTAGGAGTCGGAGTCGGTGCATTGTTTGCCGACTCCGACTCCAGGTACCCAAAATTTTGTCCGACCTCGACTCCGACTCCACAGCCCTGGTTCTTTCTCCTGTCACAAAATAACGTCCGTTATTAATAATGGCCTATGACGGGTTAAAAACAGAGAATGTAAAAATCCCATAGACTATAAGAAGATTTGTAACGGCTGTATGGGATTCTGTAACGGTCGTTTAACGGACGATTTTAAGGGTTTTCATTATGGAATATTATAATGGGTCTTTAAACAGATACATTTTTATAGTGTGAAAGGGGCCTTATATTATCTCCACCTCTACCACAAACTACACAGGTAGCAGCCGGCCTTACAGCATTTCTCCACAAAAGACTGAGCTATCAACGTCTAGTGAGTAGACTTGTGTTATCAAACTTACACACATCTAGCCATCCACTCTGTAACACTGACAATAAAATTAGGAAGAGAAGCACTAGATTTGGGAGACCCAATGTATTAAGCACACAAGTGAAGCTTTTGGTGTTTCTTCCACCGTTACATCATCTTCTGCATGTAAAATTCAATTTCTAGTCTTGGAGAACTATTTGAAGTATTTGAAGTAGACTTTCATCGTCTTGTCACATATAACTACCAATATGTGCAATATTACTGTTATAACACAGTCCTGAAAATAGTCAAGCCTATAAATTCCCTGCTTTCTAATATAGCCGCCAAATCCTATTGTTATGCGGATGTGAAGTACAGATTAGAGAGTCACTACCTGTCATATATTCTAAAAGTGGAGATGTATCCGTCGCAGTGAATAGAGAGAAGGCAGCGTGCTGCGGAAGCATCCAGGAGAAAGTCATCACAATATTGTAACTCACCTTGACAGCTTTATACTGGAAGATAATTACACTGCCGGGGAGTCGGATATCAGCGAGGAAAAGACATTTGTGTAAGTGAGGATCACATGGCATTCTATCACAACATGGAAATATGGCTATAAAGGAGATTCTGCATTTATTACGATTGACAATTTATTTCCATATGACAGTCTAAAGGATTTCAGAAAAGCCTCATTTAAATAGAACAGTCCTTCCCTTACAAGTTATGGCCCCTTTAGTGATATCATTATGACCTTACAGTTTATCAGTTTATCTTCAGTGTGTTATGTCAGCATGCAGACAGGATGAAGCGCAATCGGTTTCACATGTGTAGAACAAGAAAGTGGAGGCTAAAGATCAATTTGGTCCCCAATTATGATGCCCAGTCTTTCTGCCCAAGAAAAATCAAGGCTAGATACACACAAACAAATTCTAATGTTTTGCTTAAAAATAAAAAATAAATAAAATAATAATAATCAATAAATATATATATATATATATATATATATATATATATATATATGAAAGTAAAAAAAAAAAAAAAAAAAGCCCACATAAGACCAGCCCATGTCCTCTTTATCATCGCCCAACTGCATCAGCCTACCATACTTGACTGACAACTACTAGATGAGAGGATATGGGCTAAACCTACATGGGCTCCTGCTCGGGAACATGATCTGGGCTTTTGCATATTGACAAAAAGGCTTATATCTCTGGCAGGAAAGGACTTCTGAAACAAAAAAGGTATGCCCCGAAGTTAACAAAAGGTATGGTTGAAATTTTAATGACTATCCCTACCTAACCATGGGCTTATTTACACCCCTGTTTTCCTGCTAACAGATTCACCTTAAAGGGATATTCTGAGTTGAAATTACTTATCCCCTATCAACAGGATCAGTGTCTGATCACCTAGGTCTTTGTTATGAATGGAGTGCCACGTGCACCATCGCTCCATTTGCTCTCTATGATCGGTCATGTGGATATTGGAAAAGTAGTTTTAACTTAAAAATATACTGCTGTTTTGTGTCTGCAGTGCCTGTACAGGCTGATGGTGAAAGAGTACAAACAAACCAATCCTGCAGTCACACTCCCATCCATCTCCTATTCCTTACTGCAGAATCAGATGACACATACTACACTGCTCAAAAAAATAAAGGGAACACTTAAACAACACAATGTAATTATAAGTCAAATCACACTACTGTGAAATCACACTGTCCACTCAGGAAGCAACACTGATTGACAATCAATTCCACATGCTGTTGTGCAAATGGGACAGACAACAGGTAGAAATTCTAGGCAATTAGCAAGACACCCCCAATAAAGGAGTGGTTTTGCAAGTGGTGACCACAGACCACTTCTCAGTTCCTATGCTTCCTGGCTGATGTTTTGGTCACTTTTGAATGCTGGTGGTGCGCTCTAGAGGTAGCAGGAGATGGAGTCTACAACCCACACAAGTGACTCAGGTAGTGCAGCTCATCCAGGATGGCACATCAATGCGAGCTGTGGCAAGAAGGTTTGCTGTGTCTGTCAGCGTAGTGTGCAGAGCATGACGGCGCTACCAGGAGACAGGCCAGTACATCAGGAGAAGTGGAGGAGGCCATAGGAGGGAAACAACCCGGCAGCAGGACCGCTACCTCTGCCTTTGTGCAAGGTGGATCAGGAGGAGCACTGCCAGAACCCTGCAAAATGACCTCCAGCAGGCCACAAATGTGCATGTGTCCACTCAAACGGTCAGAAGCAGACTCCATGAGGGTGGTATGAGGGCCCGACATCCACAGGTGGGGGTTGTGCTTACAGCCCAACAACGTGCAGGAAGTTTGGCATTTGGGGGTTTGGCAGTGGGTCAGTAATGGTGTGTGCTTGCCAGAGGTAGCCTGACTGCCATTAGGTACCGAGATGAGATCCTCAGACTCCTTGTGCGACCAAATGCTGGTGCGGTTGGTCCTGGGTTCCTTCTAATGCAAGACAATGCTAGACCTCATGTGGCTGGAGTGTGTCAGCAGTTGCTGCAAGAGGAAGGCATTGATGCTATGGACTGGCCTGCCCATTCCCCAGACCTGAATCCGATTGAGCACATCTGGGACATCATGTCTCGCTCCATCCACCAACCCCATGTTGCACCACAGACTGTCCAGGAGTTGGCGGATGCTTTAGTCCAGGTCTGGGAGGACATCCCTCAGGAGACCATCCACCACCTCATTAGGAGCATGCCCAGGCATTGTAGGGAGATCATACAGGCACATGGAGGACACACACTACTGAGCCTCATTTTGACTTGTTTTAAGGACATTACATCAAAGTTGGATCAGCCTGTAGTGTGGTTTTCCACTTTGATTTTGAGTGTGACTCCATATCCAGATCTCTATGGGTTGATAAATTTGATTTCCAATGATCATTTTTGTGTGATGTTGTCAGCAAATTCAACTATGTAAAGACGAAAGTATTTCATACGATCAGTTCCTTCATTCAGGTCTAGGATGTGTTATCTTAGTGTTCCCTTTATTTTTTTGAGCAGTGTACTTTGTAGTCTGTTACCATGGGGGCACATATGTATAAAGACTAAAAGAGAAACTCTATGTAGTCTTATCTATCCCTTACTTTCCAAGTTCTATTAGGGAAAGGATATAATATACAGCACTGCCCGATAATAATGGTAAGAGTATCAAACAATAATAAATTTGTCAATGGCTTGTGTTGTGTGCATTCCTCAGTAAAATATCCGTGTAGACAGAATTATTATTTTTTTTTCAAAGTAAAATTTATTAAAGGTTTACAAGAAAAACTACAAAACAGTTCCATACCGTTATAAGGGAATAAAAATCATCAGCAACAGAATTCACATATCGAAAACTGAAGGTCAAAGTATCGGTGGAGGACATTTACAACAAGTAAAAAATGCATTGGGTCCCAGGTGGTCCCTGTAGCAGAAAAAACTGTGGATGGTAAGACTTGGTCCGCATTAAACTGATGATTAGTAACATATACCAATCCCCCATTCTCCCTGCAAAGCAAGTCGGGAGGACGGGAGTGATGGTAATGAGGGTGTCCCACTCATGTGGCAGACCAGTAGAACCGTTGTAAAAACCGGGGCATATGGGTTGCAAAGAGGTAGTGGACAAGCACAGTAAAACAGTAGGCATGGAAGACACTATAGATCAGGAAGGCAAAGATGGAGGGCAGTGAGGAGAGAGAGGAGGAGAGAGAGAAGGAGAGAGGAGCAGGAACCTAAGGGGAGCAAAGAGAAGGTAGAAAGAAGAAGGGAAGGACTGGTAGGTAGGAATGTGTTACATTTCAATGTGTACGGATTCGGGGCCATCTGGGCACCAGGGGTGTAGTCGACGGCAGGAACATCTTATGGGAGAAGAGGGGAAGGGTCCTGAGAGTGCAAGTGTAGGGTTTAAAATTCTGGTGAGGACATAAACTCTGTCCAGGGACTCCAGATACTATAGAACCTGTCTAACTGTTTATGGGAGTCCGCAAGGAGTTCCTCCATACGATGGAGGTGAGATACCTCTTGAAGCCAGGGCGAAAGTGTGGGGGGGCATCCGATTTCCAAAGCCTGGGGATTACTGTCCTGGCCGCTAACAGGAGAAAATGTAGGAGTCTCGACGATGATTTGGGCCAGGGCGTTGGGAGTATGGACAGTAAGGTCAGCTTCGGATCTTGGTGTATGTCAAGGGAGGTTAGTCTAGACATGACCTCGATAACCTGGGACCAAAAGGGAGCGATGGCTGGACACTCCAGCCAGATGTGTGTCATGGTGCCACCCGAACCGCCACATCGCCAACATGTGTCTGAGACCGTTGGAAAGATGCGAGATAATAAGGAGGGTACAATTAGTTTTGTGGGCCTTACACGAGATGGAGAACCGGTGGCACCATGAGAAGGCCCGACTCCAATCCTCTGCGGAAATTGAACAATTCAGCTCTCTTTCCCAGGCCGAGCAGAAGGGCAGGGGGTCAGTTGTGGAGTACGTCAGGAGGATGGTGTACAGGGTGCTAATTGATTTATATAAAGGAGAGTGGGAGACACATAGCTTCTCAAAGACAGTCAGATCTCTATGGAGGGCCAATCGGTCCTTCTGGGACTTGTAATAGTGAGTCAGTTGGGAGTATTGGAAGGAGTGGCATATGGATAATGTGGAGCCCTGAAGAGCGTCCGTGAGTGTCCGTAAACCCTCAGGGGAGAGGAGATCTCGGAGTGTAGGTGCATTATTTCGGTGCAGGGACAGGAACGATGTGGCATGTTGAGTCGGCGGGAAGGTCGGATTGCCGAACAGAGGAGTAAGTGGGCCAGCAGGGGAAAGGAGGAAAGTGTTATTTAAGTAGGTCCTATAGGAGGCAAGCAGGGGGATATCTGCGGAGCCCAGCTTGGGCATTAGGTGTCTAGGTAGCCATAGTATAGATTTGACATCTATACCCGATGACTCACTTTTAAAAGTGATCCATTATTTAGCAGTTCTGTGATGGAAGCTATCTAGTAATCTGGTGAGAGTGGCGGCTAGATAGTAAGATGAAAAGTCCGGTAGTGCCAATCCCCCCTCCCTTTTATGTCTAATCAAGACACGTTTAGCCAAGCGAGGGTGACGCCCGGCCCAAACAAATTTAGTTTGTAGCGCAGAGAACTCCCGGAAGAAAGAGCGCGACAAGTGTACAGGGATACAAGAGAAGAGATAAAGTAGTCTGGGAAGAACATTCATATTGAACACATTGACTCTGCCCAACCACGAGAAGTCTCTGCACTCCCACCTGGCTAAATCGTCGCGTAGTGTCTGTAAGAGAGGAGGGAAGTTGAGACGATATGTATCTACTAAGTCTGCGGGCATGTGTACACCTAGATACTTGAGGGCGCGCTCCTGACACTTAAAGGGATAAGATGACTTCAGCGCTGTCCAAGTTTGTGGGGACAGTGTCACATTGAGTGCTTTGCATTTGGCAGGGTTAAGTTTGTAGTTACTGAGTTGAGAAACGTGTGTATGATATTAAGGAAGGGTGAGGAAATCAATGGGGAGGACAGGAATAGAAGAAGATCGTCAGCAAACGCTGAGCATTTATAATGGGACGAGGTCAGGGACAGACCACGCATGTCTGGATTCTGTCTAATATCCACGAGTAAGTGTTCCATACAAAGGATGTATATGAGGGGAGACAGGGGGAAGCCCTGTCTGGTACCATTACAGATGGGGAACGAGGCAGAGAGGTGACCATTGATACGAAGTTGGGCGGAGGGGTTCGAGTACAAGGCTAGAATCCTATCCAACATTAGTTTCCCAAGACCTAGTTGAGGTAGACAGAATTCTTATTACATGTTAGAAATGGCAAAAAGAATAAATATACAATCCCCCTTCTAGATTCATTTTTAATGTGCACTTACTGCCTTGAGATAGTTTACACAATTATAAAAAAAAAAAAAAAAAGGATAAAAAAAGCTGGAAAGTGCTCAAAGTCTAAAAAAAAAAACTTTGATAAGGAGGATGAAAGCATTTGGCTACAAGTAAAGGTTAGATACGTCTGCGTTGTTTACATGAATACAAATTCCAGCAAAAGATAAACCAACGATTTTATATACTCAAGGGCAGTTAGCGGATCTCTGGGGAATTGTCCAAGCAGCAGTCTATGCAGGTGACAAGACATCATCCCTTTATTAACGTAATGTACAACATCCCTGCCAAGAACATCCAGCAGCCACAACGATGTAAGGGAAATACATAAGGCTGGTCCTAAGTCATAGGTAACTTAGCAGTAGTTGCAATGAAACAGTGACTGGGTTTGTGTAATTCCACAAAGAGCGCCACTCCTGTCTAGGGGGCCATGTTTAGTATTGCAGCTCAATTGTAGGCAATGCTCTTTAAAATGTAACCTAATATATGACATTCATAAAAGAGAAGGAATATTATTGTTTCTCAACTCTGCACAGTATAAATAAACTCTATAATTGTTTTAGATCTATGCAGTCATCTCCATGGTAACAGACTACAAACAAACTATGTGTAGTCTGATCCAGCCATTCTTTTGCTACCTGTGTTCTATTTCTTCTAAACCTATTCAAAAACAAGGGGCCTGAAGGGAGGGAGTATAATTACACTGCAAAGGTTTTGTTTGTAGTCAGTTACCATGGTATCACATAAGTCTGCACAGCAGCTGTAAACACAAAACATCATAAGATTTACGATAACGCGCACACTTGCTTCATATTATATGCACTGAATGTATATTAAAAAAAAAAAATTCTGAAAGGTGGACATAAGCCTGTAAAAAAATAATATCCCAGAGAACCCTCTTACTTCCAAAACAAACACCATCCTTAAAGCTCTAACCTGCTTCAGTTTCAATAGCAATAATTCAACATCACCCTAAGGAGATGAAGCCAAGTCTTTAACAAATCATTAGCATGGCGGTAGAATCTTGCAGGAAATGATCTCTGCTCCTTGCATCACAGCCTCATCATCATCACGGCTCCGTTCTGCCCAAGTTATCTACATGAAGTCATTTATTAATCATTAAAAGCGACAATTCATTCTCCGTAAACACAAAATGCTGTTACAAGCAAGTGCCGCCGCTCCAATGCCCATTCACCAGTCAATAGCGTCTGATGGATGAGACTGATAGAAGCCCATGTATTATCAGCACATCAGCTGGCTGACCGGCCAGGATAAACAATGTCAGGATTTCACCGGGTGAATGGTCCTCAAAATACCTCAAGAGAAGTTCAAAAAAACATGGCATTACCGTTATATGTCACCGTGATCCTGGGAGTCGCATCTAAATCTGCTGTTGACCTCTTAGACAGATATCCAATAGTTATTGCACAAAATATCACAAGATAACAAGCCACGCGTTTCTTCATCTTCTCTTACAAAATCCTTGTATTCAATGTTCAGTGCTGGAATGACGTGAGCAGTTACTGCCAAGGGTCAGTAATTTCCTCCTGCAAGATAAGGACATTTGTATGAGAACCTGGGTTATTCTGCAATTACCATTTCTTTACCGGAATTGACTAGGAAACTAGAAACAGATGATTACACAAACTATAAACAAAAATTGTGATATAATAAATATCTTTTAATAAAAGTAGAAAAATCTTAAAAACCAAAATGTAATGAATATGCTGATAATTGTAGACCTAAAGATTATATGAACTACATGATTTATATAAATGAGATTGTGTGATTGTAAGAATTTGTACTCTGATGACTATTATATTATGGATTTTCACCTGAAGAAGAGATTGAGCTGATCCCAAAATACATTTTGGTTAAGAAAATGCAGTTTTAAAATATTATATTGTCTTCATCCTTTATGCCTGTCAATATACACATTCTTTTGTCCGAGTGATTGTGGTGCTAGGGCTGGGTGGTATGGCCAAATATGTGCATTGCGGTATTTTTGTAACTTACAGCGGTTCCCCGGTCTAGCACTGTATTCCCCCCCCCAAAAAAAATGTTTTTTTATTATTAGACCAGCGCTGCGCTGTCTCCATCGGGGTACTACTCACTTTCACCACAAGCTCTGCTCTACTTGTCCTCCTGTTTGTTGCGGCCGCCGGCGCTGACACTCTATAGCTGTATTCCTATGCCCGGGCTGCAAAAGGTAAACAAAATAAACTTTAACGCATGTTCCCACATTGGCTTTACGCTCTTCCAAGGGAATGGAACGTCGGACAGCATTCAGCCTATCACCGGCCACAGCGATGTTCCGCCTGGGTCGGTGATATGCTGAGCCCACTGTCATGTAAGAAGCCGGCTCCTTACATGACAATGGGCTCAGCCTATCACCAGCCGAGGCGGAACATCGCTGCAGCCGGTGATAGGCTGACGGCTGTCCGACGTTCCATTCCCTAGAAAGAGTGCAAGGCCAAAGTGGGAACATGCGTTAAAGTTTATTTTTGTTTACCTTTTGCAGCCCGTGCATAGGAATACAGTATAGAGCAGTGATCTTCAACCTGCGGACCTCCAGATGTTGCAAAACTACAACTCCCAGCATGCCCGGACAGCCCACGGCTGTCCGGGCATGCTGGGAGTTGTAGTTTTGCAACATCTGGAGGTTGAAGACCACTGGTATAGAGTGTCAGCGCCGGCGGCCACAACAAACAGGAGGACGAGGAGGGCAGTGCTTGCGGGTGACATGTGAGTAGTACCCCAATGGATATTGATAATTAATTGTGTGTGGGGGGGGGCAGAACAGCGCTCGCGGGTCACATATGTGCTGCGGCTGATCATTCATTCCCGAGGGGGAGGGGCCAAATCGGTATTGCGGTATGAGTTGAAATTCACATTGTGCAGCACAAAAATTTCGGTATTCGGTATGAACTGGTATACCGCCCAGCCCTATGACATTTACAGCAAAAACCCATTCAATTAGATCTTGATCCAATAGTTCTTGATCCAATAGAAAGGGTTTATTTTTTTAGAAATGTGTAGGCCGCCTCCTTCACCAGCTATAAGTTAACATGACCATTCACCTTCTTCAGCTGTCAAACAAACACTCCTTCCAATGACCATTATTTCTCCTGTCCTGTCCTTAGCTGACTGTAAACATGTTCTCAATTCACTTGCATTGAAATTTACCATGACCGAACAAGATGTTAAGAAAGAGTTGGGACAACACTGTACGCATAAAATAATCCGATTGCCCCTATAAAATCAGTAAGCTCGGCCAACTTTGTTTTTACGTGTACAGAACCTTTACCCTCTATAACCTCAGTCTTTCACTATTGCCCAAGGAGAACCCTTGGTTTTCCAGTTTAAAGCACCTATAAATAAGCACAGTTATCTGCAATAAGTATCTCTGTAAATGAACTCAGCGCTCATATAAAATATTACTCAGTGACTTTATTGATTCAGCAGAAGACGCACACCGCCTCCCTCATCTGCATTCTACAAGCATTCCCTTCAAGTCACTATCTTTTCTAGGAAAATGTCAGCCATCATTTTAATAGCGATATATCAAGTTTTAGATTTTTTGCTCTGAACGAATACACAGACAACATGTAGTGCAGCCATCTGCTTGAGATGGCCATCTGACTGCTTTTTATATGTTGGGAAACAAATCTTATGTTTGAAACGGGAAGGGATATTATTTACTTTACACATACATGTAAGGTCTGTAAAGGGCATGTCAGGTTTGGGGAACCCATTATTATATTGTGGATAATTGGTGATATTTCTTTCAGTACTCTGATTCTAAAGAGGGGCATATGAGGGTTACCCCCTTTACGTAAATAAACACTAGGGCTGCACGATTTGGGGAAAATGTGCGATTGTGATTATAGAGTTAAATATTGTGATTCCGATATGTGATTGCGATATAATAAACAAATGGTGAAATCCCCAATTTCATGTCCAATCTGCCCAATTTTCTTTTTATCACCAATTTTGTCCATTCCCATTTTACATTCCCCCCCATTTCATGTCCACACCCCCATTTTACCTCTATCCCCCCCATGTCACATCCTTTCTATAAGAATTAAAAATCACCCCATAAAAAAATGTGATACTTAAAAAAAAATATATAAATAAGCTGATGATCCCGGTACCCCATAGGCCTTATGGGGGCCTTCCTGCTCAGCCTGACACATGACACTGCTGCGGTCGCTGATTGGCTAAACAGGAAAGCCAGCTGATTGTCAGAAGCACAAAGAAGACACCAAGACCACAAGGAGGAGAACGGGATCTGTGACACACCTATGGGGACTGGAACTAGGTGAGAATCTTTTTTTTATTTTTTTTATGTTTCCCCCACACCCCTATTATTACTTAGGACAGTGTTTCCCAACCATGGTGCCTCCAGCTACTGCAAAACTACAACTCCCAGCATGCCCGGACAGCCAAAGGCACACTGGTTGGGAAACAAAGAATTATCGTTTGAATTTCAGTGGCGGCCCAGCCTCAGACCCTGTGTGCATGCATGATATGGTGCCAGGCCGCCGCTGCAAGTAATGGCAAATGTTCCCGGTGGTGGAGGGGGGAGGGGGGTTGAGGGAGGGTCATATCGGCAATTCGCAAAAATCACAATGTAATATATTGTAGTATCAAACTGTCAAACTTACTTGATCTGGGCCCAATAGAAGGAAGACTTCTGATGGCCCACCTTCCATCTACACATAGCATGCAAGTTACTTGTGATAAAAATAGGTTTCACAAATCAGTTGCCGTTCCTTCTGGACCACTACTAGGTCTGGATGTAGACCCACCAGATCCATTGGTATTCTAGTGATCCAGATAAGAACTGGCTATAAGGTGGCCTAGAAAGATCCAGTGAGGTGCGCAATGTGATCTTTATGAAGCTTCGATGCTACTACTTGAGTCACTTTCCAAAATTCTTCAATGTGATAATCACAGGACCATTATGACCATGCAATATATATGTTGACCGCTATGGGAGTTCATTTGGGACATTGTTCATTGTTCTGGCTGCTGGGTAATCTCTCATGCTCAAAGTTGTTGCTGTATAAATGGTTATTTTGCTTCCTTTTAATAAGCCTTATTGATATGTTGTAATAAAACTGGCAGAACAATGAATACACATTGCTAAACCAACTCATAACAGCTCTTATTCGCCCAGGCAGGTAGCTTTCCATAAAGCAGTATGTATTTAGTATACCGCTGATGAAAACAAAGCTCTCCAGTGTATGATTACCATATTACTTATTAATACCCCTCACATGTATTATTTCACTGTGAGCACAGTTACCGTATGCCACAATTTACCGCAATGAACCGGGCTTTCAATTGTACAATTACATATTATCCCTATATAATAGACATTTATTCACATTATTAAGTATAAAAGCTAGCCCTGGATGGACTTACGGTAATACAGAAAACTAGTTTTCCTCTACGTATTATATTACATGAGAGCGGCTGCCATTGGGAAGATATTATACTGACCTGATCAACACCACCTCTCATTTACGAACACCCACTTTATTATTATATATTCTAGTAGAAGCCTACATTATGAAAACCTTATATACAGCCAACTAAAAGTAATCTTAACACAAACCAATTGCCCACTTGGTTTGTTCCAGCACAGCTGCATATTCGTGTTTTATTACTCTAAGGCCCCTTTCACACTACCGTTATGCACCGTCAACTATGGCCGTCAAACTCTTTGGAGTTTGACGGCCATCAATTTGATTATAGTCAATGGGGTCCGTCGGCCGCCGGTATTTTCAGTGAGAATAGTGGGGAAAAAAGAAGGTGCAAACACAATTTTTTCTCCCGCTAGTCATGATCATAAAATAACGGGCTTCACACTGCCGGAGACAAAGTTACCATCCTTAAAGGAGTACTCCGGAATATGAAAACCTATCCCCTATCCTAAGGATAAGGGATAGGTTTCAGAAAGCAGGGGGTCAGACCGCTGGGACCCCCGCAATCTCCTGTACGGGGCCCCCTGCTGTCCACAGGAAAGGGGCATGTTCAACCACCGCACAAAGTGGTAACTGACACTCCCCTTAATACAACTCTATGGGAGAGCCGAAGCGCGGCATTCGGCAATCTCCAAGTCTACCATAGAGCTGCATTGAGGGGGGGCATGCAGGCCGCCGCTTCGTTTTGTGGTCGACACACGCAATTTGATCGGGGACACGTACGGGAGATTTCTGGGGGTCCCAGTGGTCGGACCCCCACGATCTGAAACTTATCCCCTATCCTTAGGATAGGGGATACATTTTTATATCTCAGACGATGTCAGTCCTGGGTTATCTACCTGGCTACATCCTAGCAGCTCACAGACCCCACCTAGATCTGTAGACTTTTGCTACTGCTATCTCTACAGGATCAGGATATATGTGGGGATGTGGAAATCCTATCGCCCGAATCCCGGGACATTTAGTTCTGGGCACCAGGCAGGTGAATTTTCCATAGATTTAGCCTTGTATCGGACAAGCAGGCGCGGACCAACTTCCCCCCTTTTCTTTTCTTTTTTTATGCGGTGTGAGGTGCAGGAGTGGATGCAGACTTGCATGGGACGCAAGTCTGCACCTCACTCCAGCGCTCAGGGTGCATGGATTGGGCTCCTGACTCCAGCCCACTCTATACTCGGCGGCCCCAGGCTGATTTCAGTAGCTGGGGTCCACCGATAATAGTCCGGCATATGATGATGGCCACGGCCGGCTATTAACCCTTTAGATGACCGCTGTCAAAGTTGATCTTTCAACCATCCCTGGTGGTCTAGCAGGGTGGATCGAATGCCCCCCCCTCTTCATCCCCCCAACCCCAGCAGTACAATCCCCTGTGGAGGTGGTCGGAGGGCTTACCTCTGCATTCATGGCTGCCCCCATAGATCTGCATTTGATTGAGCCTGCCTTGAGAAGGCTAAACCAAATCAACACAGATCAGTGGAGTTCAATAAAACTGTACGGATCTGTATGAGGAATCTAAATGATTCATCCTAAAAAAGTTTATTTAAAAAAAGAAAAGTTTTAAAAAGTTTTAAAACACCCATTAACCCCTTCCATATTAAGTTAATATCACCCCCCTTTTCCATATAAAAATATGTAAACATAATTAAAATAAACATAATAAGTATTGGCGTGTGCGTAATTGACATAACAAAAAATTACATTTTATATCCTGTACGGTAAATGGCGTTAACGTTAAAAAAAATACCAAATCACAGAATTACGTTTTTTATGTTTATAACATCATATCCCAGAAAAAATGTGTAAAGTAAAAAAAAGTGTTCAAAAAGTCCGATCAATACCACAATGGTACCAATACAAACCGCATATTACGGCCCAAAAAATGAGCCCTCATACAGCCCAGTATACGGAAATATAAAAATATTATAGGGGTCAAAGATTATTTTTTTATTAAAAAATTAAAAAAAATTTAATAAAACATGACGGAAACTAAACAAATTTGGTATTGGTGTAATCAGGCCGACCTATCAAAATAATATGTAAGTTCTGTTTGACCACAAGGTAAATGGTGAAAAAAAGTATTAAAATGTATAAACACAACCTAAAGACTTTGAATATTAATTAAACCCCTCAATATTGATTATAGGACAAATCACTTTGGCCTCATGGCAATATTTCTTTAAAAATAAAAACACTGACTAAAAAAATAAAAAAATTAACGCATCAAAACTGTCCATAATGTGAACTGACCTCACTTATGAGTTTAATGAGCTAACCTGGGTAAACTATAGCTCTAGCAGCTTAAGTAGATAACCAGGTGTGATGATCAAATACCACACCCACAGCCAGAGGATTTATTGCAAATGTAAGTAGCATTACAGAATCACTTCAAAATGGTGGATTTGCAACCCAACACAGAGCCAATTTCATGCCTGCTGCATCACCTAAAACAGGTTAGCACAAGGAATTCACAAAAAAAACAAACTATACTTTCTTACTGCCTGAACCATAAGTCATTGGGGCGGTCCCTGGCAGCTTCTCCTTACCCCATCAGCCTTAATTGACCGATCTTTCCCATTTGCAGAATACAAAAAAGGGCTGGCAGAGCAGGCAGAAGTTACCTCAGTTACACAGCATGAAATTAATGACAGGTTTCCTTTTAAAGAGTACTTTTCATGATCTTGTTAAATGTTATAATCCTCCCAGGTCACTGCCCCATCATGATAAACCACCCCCTGCCTTTATTTTTATAATTTTTTAGTTTTCTACCTTGATATTGCTCTGTATTTCCTGCTCAGTCTCAGTCAGATTCACTGAGAAGGGGCGTTCCCCAGTAGGCGTGACATCATCTGAAGCCATACGGGGGAGAACTTCCTCCCTCACTCTGCTACACACATCCCAGAGCAGTTCAGTGTGTGAGATGAGCTATGATTGGCTAAGGCTGCACCCCCCTCAGCCCTCCAGACTGCATTTCTTGTTTTGGACTTCTGCCAGGCCAGCAGGAGTCCAAAGTCTGTTCAAGAGATAGCTTTTTTAAACACAAATAAAACATAGAAAACTTCATTTTTTTGTAAACAAAGAACGATTTTTCATTCACCATAAGGAGTGCAATAGCAAAAATTTGTTTTAATGACAGTGCCCATTTAAGCAGAAATATTACGACAAATAAAGTTTTATTCACATACAACAAAAAGTTATACAATTATGAAATACGTGGAGCCAGGTAAGTCTGGCAGCTGCTTATCTCTCTACCAGTGTTTTCCAAACAAACAGTGTATCTCACCCTGTTGCAAAACTACAATTCCCAGCATGCCCGGACAGCCAACGGCTGTCCGGGCATACTGGGAGTTGTAGTTTTGTAACAGCTGGAGGCACACTGTATGGAAAACACTTCTCTACCAAATGAAACAACTTCTTTCTATTTTCCAATAAACTTTTTATATGAGTTTTTTTTTATATTTATGTAAACCGTACAGTAAAGATTTTGCCCATTTGGGCATGATGGGAATTGCAGTTTTGCAACAGCTGGAGAGCACTGCTCTGGAGGAATCCTAGAATGGTTACGTAACAACAGTGCTGGATAGATCAGTTTCGGTACCTAAAATGCACATATGTATTAGTCTCTGCGGTTGAGGTTCCTTGATCCTGGTGACCAATGTTGCAGTCTCTAACAGATCTGTGCTCAAACCCTGCATGATGCCATCTCTAGAAGATACATGTACATTTAAAAGGGCACCACTTTACCAACTATAATCTGGCCATATCAACTAAATAAAACAACAACAAAAAACTCGCCATCAGGATGAAGATAGCAGCGGAGACATTTGTACATGATGCGGCGTGCAGTGAATTTTCAGACTTTGGCGCTCGAACCAGTACTTGTTTTTTTCTGGCCTTCAGGACAAGATCCTTCCTGGGAACATCCCCGTAATGTAATTCTCAGATTAGTGTAACACGTACATTGCAGCTTTTCTCACATGACTCACACCATGTTAGCGTGATGTGCAGGAGTTTACACAGCGTGAAGGGAGAGACATCCACTAATTACAACAGGGGTGTCAGACTGAGCTATTTGCATGGTTAATATATGGGGAAATAGAGAAAATCCTATAAGGACGCGCACGCCTGGTTTAACGGGATTGTCCAGTTTTTAAAATACTAGGTGATCTATGGACAGGCTGATCTTAGAGAGTCTGTCTATTGAGAGCCCCAATGATCAGCAGTTATCTCTACTGAAATATGAAAGCTTGACAGGTGCCCTGAAATCATAAGTCATCTTCAGTAGACATCAGTATAGTACTAATGGGATGGGATATGATGGAGATTCCGTGCAATCCACAGTGTAGTAGAGAAACAGCAAAGTGGATGAGAGTCTACAGCAGTGTTTCCAAACCAGGGTGCCTCCAGAAGTTGCAAAACATGCCCAGGGCATGCTGGGAGTTGTAGTTTTGCAACACCTGGAGGCACCCTGGTTGGGAAACACTGGTCTAAAGGGATCCTATCACACTGAACATGCTATTAGAGCTGCAGGAAGCAGATGATAGAGCAGTATTTGCTGAGCAGATGTATATTTATTTTTAAATGGGAAAAGAATTATCAAAACTTGTAATTAATTCACTTTAAAGGGGTACTCCAGTGGAATTTTTTTTTTCATCAACTGGTGCCAGAAAGTTAAACAGATCTGTAAATGACTTCCATTATAAAAATCTTAATCCTTCCAGTTCTTATTAGCAGCTGTATACTACAGAGGAAATTTTTTTCTGTCACCACTACAGTGCTCTCTGCTGACATCTCTGTCCATCTTAGGAAATGTCCAGAGAATCATATGCTTGCTATGGGGATTTTCTCCTGTTCTGGACAGTTCCTGACATGGACAGAGGTGTCAGCAGAGAGCACTGTGGTTGTGACAAAAAGCCTTTCTTGTTTAATAAAAAAAAAAAAAAAAAACCCTGCCTTCTAAGCTAAGAATGAGCAAGAATGTAGAATGTAAATGAATTAAAGCGGTACTCCAGAAAACAAAAACATACTCTCTTTCCTACTTTCCTAAGGATTGCGAGTGGTCCGACCGCTGCCAACCCCAACCCCGCCCCCCCCCTTAATCTCCCATATGGGGCCCCGACTCTTCTCCTGAATGGGGCATGTTCCAACACCACACAAAGTGCTGCACTCGCCGATCTCCGGCTCTCCCTTAGAGCTCAATGAGGGCGCGTGTCGGCCGCATTTTGATGCGGTGGTCGCACACGCCCCATTCAGGAGGAGATCGGGTCGTACAGGAAATCGCAGGGAGGGCCCAGTGGTCAGACATCCAGCGATCTGACACTTATCCCCTATCCGTATGATAAGGGGGGGGGGAGGGGAATTTATTTCCAGAGTACTCCTTTAAGTTCTTCTGAATCTTTCCCACAATGTTACAGCTTCCCCAATTCCATAACATGATATTGGCAGATCAAACAGCATGTTCAATGTAAAAGGTTCCCTGTAAGTAATCTCAACTTCCAGCAACAATTCTGCCAAAATATTGAACATGTTCATTCTTTGCGCAGTGTCTGCAATTCACGCCGGATATTCTGCAAAGTGCACAGAGGACACTGCAAGCGGGATTTCACAAGTGTACTTGGGTGTGCATTTTTACCACTGGCTGTAACGGAAAAAGTAAAAGTCTGCAAATAACCCACAATGTTGCGGATACTGCTGCGAAAAATCTGTAGCAGATTGTAATACATGTGTTTTTTTTCCCCCCAGAACAGTAACATTTTCTGCAGTACAATTTGCAGCAGCACATATGTACCAATTTGGTGCGGAAAATCTGCAGCATTTTTGTCCATTGTGCAGGGCTCCAGAAGGGACAAGATAACCTCTTTTTAATATGTAGCCATCGTGGGGTCAGCCAATTGCCATTGATCCAAATTCTCTACCTTGAAAGAGCGAAAGAAGCAGAAAGGGAGAAGACACACACACCTAACCACTTGCAAAACTGGATCACTCTCCCCATAAAACTGGTGTTCGGATAAGAGTTGTGACATCATCCGCGGGCCCCGTGTACAGTTAAAGAACTACGACAAAGCACTTTTCATCTCAAAGAATGAAGAACAACATCTGTTTTATTTTACGATGTATTAATGACAACTTGATCGACTGCAATCTCAGGAGAGAAAGTGACGGGTGTGCAAAATTTCTAAAAATAGCGCAGCACCGATGTCACAAATAGGCTGCAGGTTGCCATGGTAACAGCATGCAGCCTCTGATACTCGGAGATGCCCCTAAGCAGCATCTGCAGTCTATATGCACAGGCCGCCTGGCTGCCCCTACATGTTCCTTCTACCTCCCCTCCCCCTTCATCATCTACCATACACTGCAGAGCGTTTATATAAGGTTATCGCATGGAAAGATCTCAGCATTTCTTGCACAAGACGTACTAATTGCCGGCAGCCATTTACTAAAACAGGATATTATTTTACATACAGACAATAGAGCCTGTAGGGATAGCTTATTTTTCTGGGTTTATAAACACACATTATAAACAATATTATTTCCCAACCCGCAGACAGCTCCCACAATGGAAACAAGCACTCGCTTAATGTTTTGCAACCTGGAATCCAAGCACCGCTAGGGTTAGAGGTGACATAGGACATAATGTCCATTCAGTCATCACATCAATATTCACTGATCTGCACTACAATGCCAGCGCCGCGTGTGGTTGTATTCCGTACAGACCCTGGCATACTGCAGCCAACACATCAGTAACCCTTTCATCACTTAGGAACCTTCCCTAACACTAATGCTGGAGGGATCTAATATAGGAATAAAGCACTTATAAATCTGCTCTAGTTTTATGCAGCTCTTGAAATAATAATAAATAAATAGAGAGGTAACGGAGGTATAGAAAGGAACTAAGCCGCACTCACCGGTCAAATTTAACTTCTTTTATTGACGACACATCAGTGGGTACAATGGTCAAAGGTGCGGGGGGGGGGGGGGGGGGTGCCTCCTTATAAATATACAGAGGCCCCTTAAAGGGGTACTCTGGTGGAAAACTATTTTTTTTTTTTCATATCAACTGGCTCCAGAAAGATATACAGATTTGTATATTACTTCTATATAAAAATCTTAACCCTTCTAGTACTTATCAACTCCAGGAGGAAATCCCCATAGAAAACCTCTCCTGCTCTGGACAGTTCCTGACATGGACAGAGGTGTCAGCAGAGAGCACTGTGGTCAGACAGCTCAACTTCCTCTGTTTTATACAGCAGGTGATAAGTACTAGAAGGATTAAGATTTTTTAATAGAAGTAATTTACAAATCTGTTTACTTTCTGGCACCAGTTGATATGAAATAGTTTTTCACCGGAGTACCCCTTTAAGTTGCAATATTAAAGGAGTACTATCGTGCAGGAAAATGTATCCCCTATTCAAAGGATATGGGATAAGTGTTAGATTGCAGGGGAGTCAAACCACTCCTACACAATACCCCAGCTGTCCCCAGAAATAGAGCGTGTCAACCCCCACACAAAGCAGTGGCCAACACACGCCAGAGATACAGTGCACGGGTATCTCAGACTCTCCTATAAAGACACATGGATGGGGGGGCTGTCAGCGGCCACTCTGCGAAGGGGTCGATGCGCTCCCTTCCTGGGGACTGCCGGGTGCCATGCAGGAGACCACGGGGGTACCAGCGGCCAGACACATAGAAGTTTAAGATTTATTAATTTCCAAAAAATAGGAAAAGGGACTGATTTTTCATTTTTACTAGGGTTTTAATTCCGTTTTTTTTTCTTACACTTCTCTTTACTCCACCAAGGGGACTTGTACAATCAGTGTAATGTCTTATCTATGATCTTATAGTACAGCCGATGGTAGGATATACTAGCCAGGGAGGCTATCACATGGCCCGTGGCTGCGTTGATGACCATCATCAGTAGCCCACAATTGCATTGCAGCAGTAACATTCATCATGCAGACAGTACAGGTACCTGTCAAATAACTCCCTAGATGCTGTGGTCCCTATGTACCACAGCATCTAGGGGGTTAAATGACCAACATAAGAGTATCAGCAGGTGTCAGTGAAGACAGCCAGAATGAAGTAGATATAGATAAGTCATAATATGAAGAAGCGGTTAAATCAAAACCTGTCACATTGAATATAAATACAGTCCAGTCAGCAGACATCATGTTACAGAACAGGAGGAACGGAACAGACTGATAAGTAATTTGTATTTGTTTAGAAAAATTCCAGTATAACTGTATTCACTAAAATCTGTGCTTACTTTGGTCTTATAGTCAAGTGGGCAATCTCACAATAATTTACAACCTCTTCACTGCATGACTGTGCATATGGAGACATTATAGCTAAGGGCCCTGGTTACATGAAGCAGTTATTGGCTAAATAGGTCATTGTCCTGTGTACAATTTCCTGTGTAATAGTGGATGTGCAACCCACGAATGATGGCAGAAATGGGGTACACAAACAATTCAGCAATCATTTATGCAGCCTTCCTGGCACAAAGGTCAAGGATTCGAATAGGCTCAGTAAGGTCAGCTCCATTTACAGAGCATGCCAGATTTACATTCTCCCTGATGGAAGCGAGTGTAGCAGTCTACTATGTGGAATAAGGACCCCCTACCAAACAATTCCCCAGATGGCAGCTTTCTAGACTCTAAGCAAATTAGGCTTGACTTCTATGGGTATAACCAAATATATGGGCTCAAAATATTGCTACTCCAGGTCTTCAAATATTAAACAGAAAAACCTAACAATGGACACTGAGACATGTAATGCAATACAAAGACATAATCTTTATTAAACAACGAAATATACAAACAAGAATAAAAACATTAAAGAGACCAGCAACAGTCAGACTGCAGGACTTGCTGAAGCAGAAAGAATACCACATGAATGGTGTATTGCACATATACTACTATTGCACCAGTATGTGTAATAATATACTGTACATAAATCACTATTGCACTTCTACAGAGAACCCATAAAGGGAAAATACACTGAAGAGTTAATAAAGTGCCAGTGAGCATCAAATATATATAAATAAATATATAAAACTGAGAAACACAGAGCAGAAATATACACAATCCAGAGAAGAAGAGAGTCACAAGTGTAATGTCCCAGTACAGGACATGGGCCTGTACTACCCTTAGACCCTGACAGGTTGAGTCCCTCAGTGACCTGGGGGCTCTCCTGCAAGGTCTCCCCCTGTTGTTTTCAGAATGTTGTATATAGTGCTTTAATGCCTAGACAGTATCCTTATGTAGTACAAAGGACATGTTAAAGTCTGTCACATATGTTATGCAGTCACATGATTTGTTGTCACATGTTCTCCCAGAGAGCACCAGCTTAACCTATGACCCGCAGCTTGACCAATGGGCTTTAGTCCAGCCGCCCACTATATAAAGGGTCGGCCATTACAATTCACTCTTTCTTTTGCTCTTCTGCTGCTAGCAGCTCTTAGAGATCAAGTCTTTGCTGAGGAACAGTTAACACCAGAGATCTCAGTGCAAGTGATCAGCATCTGGAAGACCCCAAAAGCTACAGTCATTCCAGTAAGTCTCAAGTCTATGTCTGCTGTCACTGAAACTAGTCAGATTCTGCATATAGTCAAGTCCAATCTCGAGTCAAGTTAATTAAAAGTATATTGGTCCAGCAAGCTGCGAGGTCCTTCTGGGTCCTGGCCACCTCTCTGGGAAATCTGTCCTTAGCTATGAAGATAATTCCATCTGTTTTATGCTCAGTAAAGCCTCCGGTTGACCATAACTGGTTGTGGACTCTCATTTCACTACTAGCATACTGGGATAGTGGAGGAACCGGGAGTGTGTTGTTCCAGAACACTAAAACCACACTGGCGTAATGAACACTAGGGGTTAACAACATCTTGCCCCAGGGGTTAATACCATCTGGCCCCACCACCTACACCTGTGGTCCACCACACAAGTGTGAAGTAATCCCAAAAGAATCACGGAGCATGCACCAAGCAGACAAAAAAAGGAATGCCGGTATCACATATCTTTGGATCCCACACTAGGAAAGGTAAGTCACATGGGGCAATCACACAGGTAATTCACTTCACACAATGGACGTTCTCTCTTACCCTCAGACAGCAAGGGGGTAGACTTGCTGTCTGAGGGTAAGAGAGACCACCCATTGTGTGAAGTGAATTACCTGTGTGATTGCCCCATGTGACTTACCTTTCCTAGTGTGAGATCCAAAGATATGTGATACGGGCATTTCTTTTTTTTTTGTCTGCTTGGTGCATGCTCCGTGATTCTGTTGGGATTACTTCACACTTGGGACTCTCTTCTTCTCTGGATTGTGTATTTTTTATTGCTCGCTGGCACTTTATTTACTCTTCAGTGTATTTGCCCTTTATGGGTTCTCTGTAGAAGTGCAATAGTGATTTATGTACGATATATTATTACACATACTGGTGCAATAGAAGTATATGTGCAATACACCATTCATGTGGTATTCTTTCTGCTTGAGCAAGTCCTGCAGTCTGACTGTTGCTGGTCTCTTTAATGTTCTTATTCTTGTTTGTATATTTCTTTGTTTAATAAAGATTATGTGGGGGAGATTTATCAAAACCTGTGTAGAGGAAAAGTTGCTGAGTTGCCCATAGGAACCAATCAGATCGCTTCTTTCATTTTTGCAAAGGCCTCTGAAAACTGAAAGAAGTGATCTGATTGGTTGCTATGGGCAACTCAGCAACTTTTCCTCTGGACAGGATTTGATAAATCTCCCCATATGTCTTTGTATTGCATTATATGTCTCGGTGTCCATTGTTAGGTTTGTCTTCTATGGAGTCAGAGAGAAATAAGAGGCTGCCACATGGCTCTGATATACCGTATTTTTCGCCCTATAGGACGCACCGGCATATAAGACGCACCCAATTTTAAAGGTGCAAAATCTAGAAAAAAAAGATTCTGCACCCAACAGTGATCTTTAACCTGCGGACCTCCAGATGTTGCAAAACTACAACTCCCAGCATACCCGGACAGCCGTTGGCTGCCCGGGCATGCTGGGAGTTGTAGTTTTGCAACATCTGGAGGTCCGCAGGTTGAAGACCACTGGATAGGAGGTAATACTCAAGTGTCCCCGCCGCTCCGGACCCGTCACCGCTGCCCTGGATGTCGCTCCATCACTGTCGCCGCGTCCCTGTGGTGTCCCTGACGCTCCAGACGTCTTCTTCCCCGGGATCCACGCTCTCCGTCGCCGTCATCATGTCGCTATGCATGCCGCTCCTATTGGATGATGGGATGGCGTGCGCGATGATGTGATGACATCGAAGGAGAGCGCCGCCATGCAGGGGATCCCGGCACGGAGCAGACACCGAGGATGCAGGTAAGGTCCCTCCCGGTGTCCTGTAAGCTGTTCGGGACGCCGCGATTTCACCGTGGTGGTCCCGAACAGCCCAACTTTCGCTTCAGACGCTGCGGTCAACTTTGATCGCTGCGTCTGAAGGGTTAATACAGGGCATCACCGCGATCGGTGATATCCTGTATTAGCCGCGGGTCCCGGCCGTTGATGGCCGCAGGGACCGACCCGATAGGTGTGTATTCGCCGTATAAGACGCACCAACTTTCCCTCCCCAGTTTTGGGGAAGGAAAAATGCGTCTTATACGGCGAAAAATACGGTTATTCATCAGAATCTTTGTCAAGAGAGTCAAGCAACCAGCATAGAGATCATATTGCAGGAAATCCTCTTAAATCTGTATAGAGGGAACCATTTATAGGCCTGAAGATACTATCAGCTACCTATAACTGACTCAACATCAGATGCCAAAGGCCTTGCCTTTTTTCAGGAACTACTTTTTTTTCTTTATCATTGAAAACAGCGGTGGAATAAGAACCCCTTATTCTGTAAGGAAAGCATGACACAGCCCAATGATTACCATAGTGTAAGACATGAGGCTGGCTGTACGTATGTGTAATACTCTGGTACTGATCTGGCAGATGAAGTGCAGTGCCACCGTGCCACGGTTGCCACAACATTGCTTGTACAAGGGTTGCTTTAAACCTTGGTTTTGATCATGAACATTTTCCAGTTCATGCTTAATAACCCATGTCTGTTCTAGGTCACCAGTCAGATTAAAAGCCATCGACGAAGGGGGGGGGGGGAAATAAACGTAGTAGATGTACTGTATATAAATAGATATAGTAAGACTATGCAAAGTAAAAACTAATCAGTATGTCCTTGCTAATGCACCTACGGGAGAATATCCAGCAATATGGCAGCAAGCCACAATTTAAAGATTCCAACTAAATACAGCTAAAAAGCCTGCCCTGTGGGTGCTATATTACTCCTCTTTACAACCCCGCCAACATGTTAACCTGAAAAAACGGCACTGATAATAACCTGCATTTAAAAACCATTTACAGTAAAAACACCTCAGAAACAACGTCCGCCTACCCTTACTGTAAGTCAGTCTCTTACTATCCACACACTCACACCCAGCTTTAATTTGTTAACAATTTAAAGGCTTTTAATCCGCCTACGTTCTCTGGAGACCGATCCCTTGGAGAACATTTTAGCTCTTCATTAATAAGTCAACATACTGATGGATAGGATCTGATTTATGAAACCTATGTCTGTATTTCCAGTATTGAGACTTACTGGAAGAGTTTAAAGTCAAAGCAAAATGTCTTAAGAACACAGACTGGACACATTTTAATTACATTTCCAATAACATCCTCCGTCCAAAAATCAGAAGGGAAATTAAAATTATAAGTGATACAAAACCACAACGATACAAAAGAAATGAAATAAAATGATGAACAAAAATAATCCAAAAGAATATCAAATGCAATGACTAATCGAAATGGAGGCTCACGTGACCCTGGCTTAAAATTGAATATTTTTTATTTTATTTATAAAAATAAAAAAAATTATAATAAAATTAATTGTAAACACTGCGTTGAAAACCTCATCATTGTGTGTAATTCCCATACTGGGTATAGATATTTGTATGGCATATGCCTACAGCATATATGTATCTAAAAATAGGGGGGGGGGGATTATCAACAAGTTTAGAGCTTTTTTGGTGTAGAAAAGTCACAGAAATGTTTCTGTTGTGCAAAATTTGTGCACCTTTTTGCTAAAGTAATTTTGACTATAAGGACTTTGGTATATATTTTTGGTTTTTCATTTTGCAGTGGTCGCTGATTTATAAAGAGTGACTTTTCTTTAAAAAGGCACAAGTTTGTCGCAAATCTACACCAGCCCAGACGTGGCTTAAACAACTGGCTCTGGATAGCACTGTAAAAAAAAAAGTTGCTAATTTTTTGCACAACATGGTAAAAAGTCACAGAGGAGGAATTATACAAAGTGGTGTTTCTAAGTGATTTATTATTAATTGCTTACGTGCGCCAAATCTATCAACCCCTGTGTGATATTATGATAAATATGTTGCACGTAAGCAAAGCCAAAGCAAAAATAAATTACTTCAAAACACACAATTATAAAATGTCCCCCATATACTCTACCTACCTGAAAAATGTATCCAGGAACACTTGTTCTACATACTACAGATCCGTGTTGTTGTATAAAGTTGACAGGAATTCTCCAGATAAATTTTAAGAAATCCAGGACGTATAAGGTGGATGTCATAATGACATGCAGTAACACCGTGACCCCAATATCCCTAATGACTCCCATATTCAATAGTGACAATATATAACAAAGCCATATGAAACAGGAACTACATTTCAACCCTACAAAAGTATGGCTTCCCCATGAAGTGTTAGCCCAGACATAAGTGAATCACAGCAATCTGCCTCTCTGTGCTGGGATGACAATTCTCAGATCTCTATCCCATAGACATGGCTGCACCGACAGTGGATTAACTGTGGAATGTACTGATGAAGGGATTCGAGCATGAAGCATTCCTGCACAATGGTTCACAGCAAGTGAGTGGTAAAACAAAGTATAAAGTGTGCCGACTCCTAAAGGTATAGTAATAACATTACTTCTCTTCAGTAGCAGGATGCACAGGATAAGTGCTGACCAAGCAATGAGGAAATGTGTATCAAAAAATGGTATGTAAAACAAAATCCACAAACTTTATTTTACTTCCGATTGGCAACACATAAAAATCACATAACGTTACATAATCATGTAACGCATTTCAAGCACAGGCTCTTTTTCACAGAATACAAGCTTGTGTTTGGAACACGTTGCATTTAAGAAAATTTTTACACAACATTGGATGCTGGATACCTTCCTTATGTAAGATAGTAAGAGGTTTGGACTACAGGGCTACAATGTATATGATAAAATACATTAAGATGTATGTTTGCAAAATGTGTCATGTTAAAGTTCGGCTTTCCACACTGTGGTACAGTAGGAATGCAAGCCACCTAGTATTGTTACATCAGTGACCAATACACCATAAAATTCAGTTTACAATTTAGAGACCTCTAGAAACAAAAAGATTTACTGCCTTGTAATTCTGGAATAGACCTGAACAACAAATGAGGCAGGCTGGTTGCTGTATGCACACTGCCTAGTAACCATGCTGCACTTAAATAGCTGTAGTTGTTATGCAGTTCACCCTAGCAACCATTGCACTGACAACAGAGATGGGAAAAGGAACTGTGGAAATCAGGTGACATCAATCCCAACCTCCCTTATTCAATTTCAGTCCTAGGGGTTAGATGGTGGACACCTTTAAGCTATGTCATTTCAGAACATGAATTGTCATGTGAAGTTTGCATGACCTGCCGTATATATACTCATGTATAAGCCAAGTTTTTGGCTAATACTCGAATGAGGCACTGCCGCCAGGCTGCTGATTGCCAGCAGTGGCAGAGACACAGCAACAGATCTGGTCCGTAAACACCCCCACCCCCAGCCCAGTTACTTGCTCGTCCACTCCATGCATTGTGCAGGGCCCTTTAACATCTCAGGGCCTGCTGGTAACAGACGTGCGTGCCGCGCGCAGGCACATCTGTTACAAGGGCGTCAGTGACTTCACGAGCCCCACTGGAGAGCAGCATGGCAGAGTTCCAGGCTGCCACAGCCACCACACCATTTTAGGAGTAAAGGGGTGACAAGCCTTCAGAAAATGTTTGATTGAAAAATATTTGGTTTAACATGAGTTTTAGGTTTGGGCCAGCTGCATAGGCTGTATCAGGGCATGCTGGGCGTTATAGTTAGTAACTGCAACACCCAGCATGCCTTGATACAGCCTAAAGCTCTACAGGTGAGCCAAAACTACAACTCCCAGCATGTTGCACTAAATAGAATTACATAAGAGGTTATGGTGCAACATGCTGGGACTTGTAGTTTTGGGTCAGCTGCAGAGCTTTAGGCTGTATCAGGGCATGCTGGGTGTTACAGTTAATAACTACAATGCCCAGAATGCCCTGATTCAGCCTATGCAGCTGACCCAAACCATTTAGGTAAGCTGTATCAGGGCATGCTGGGCATTGTAGTTAGTAACTGCAACACCCAAAATGCCCTGATACAGCCTATGGCTGCACTTCCTACCCTAGGCTTATATTCAAGTCAATGAGTTTTACCATTTTTTTTGTGGTAAAATTAGATGCCTTTGCTTTTATTTGGGTCGGCTTATACTCAAGTATATACGGTAATATATCATTATTATATTTGGCAAACTATGTCTGGGTAAAGTAAAGACGATTCACATGACTTTTGCTTGTATAGCAAGGCTGTAAGCATGTATAAAATCTAGGGATCGACCGATTATCGGTATGGCCGATATTATCGGCTGATAATCACGAATTTGGGCATTATCAGTATTGGTCGATAATGCCCGCCCCCCGCACAGCCCCCACCGCACCGCGACCGCCCCCCCGACCCAACGCGTCGCACCCCCCACCGGTATGAACCAGATACCGTTTTTTTTTCTCCCACGGTATGGATTTTTGCCCATACCGCTATACCGGTCGGGCCCCTCCCCCACCCTCCGAGTCAATAAATTTTTTTTTTAACTTACCCGTAATGGGGGTGGTCCGGGCCATCCATCCCTCCTGTAGTGTCCGGCGGCATTCCGGGTGGAGGGTGAACCGGTCCGGGCTGTCCTTCTCCGGGGGTGCTCTTCTCCACTCCGGGCAGGCTCCGGCCTAGTACGCTGCATAGATGCCGCTACGTCAGGTGCGTCGCTGTGCACGGGCGTCACTGCGCAGCGGCGTCTATGCTGCGTTACTAGGCCAGAGCCTGCCTGGAGTGGAGAAGAGCACCCCCGGAGAAGAAGGACAGCCCGGACCGGTTCACCCTCCACCTGGAATGCCGCCGGACACTACAGGAAGGATGGATGGCCCAGACCACCCTGACAGGTAGGGGGAGAGAAGCGGGTGGTGGCGGCGGCCTATGGCACCGCAAAAGCCACTGCAGTGCATTGATTTAAAGCGCCCGCTTTAAATCAATGATCTGCAGCGGTGTCGTGGGGGATAAATAGCCGATAACTTATACCGGAATATCGGTATAAGTTATCGGCTTTTGGCCCTAACCTGCACCGATTATCGGTATCGGCCCTAAAAAAACGATATCGGTCGATCCCTAATAAAATCACATGTGGAAACACCCTAGAAGTTCCAATAAATGCAGAATAATCCCCTTCATTATTAGGCTATGTTCCGTCCTGTAAATCTTGCTGCAGGATTTTTGCAGTTTTACTGAACTTGAGCAGAGTTTCTGTATGCTCAAAACATTCAAAGCTCCATTTACTTCTATGGGATTCCGCCCAGAATTCTGCAAAATTTTAAGGCATGTTCAATGTTTCTGCAGAGTCAAGAAAGCAGAATTTCTGCAATTGAAATTCTGCCATGTGAATGGGACAGCTGAATCCTCCTGGCAAAAAAAACACAATGTGCAGTAAATATTGCAGAATTTCCTAGCTGAATTTTCCATCAAATTCTTTAAAAGGCTTAAAGGGGTTGTCCCATCCCATTACTTCCCTTTGTCCCATCTCTTTATTTCCTGTTGTCCCACCTCCTCCAACCTGTTTACAGCAGACAGAGGTGGTTGAGAAAGCCGAAAGCAGCCAAAGAGGGGAAATCATGCTATCTGAGTAGCTCCCATTGACTTTAATGGGACTTGCGCAAACAGCATAGTCCCGCAGGCCACTCAGTTTATGTAACTCATGGAGTGATTCCATAATTTTCCCTTACCTTGATGGGGAATAATATTCCATTAATTGAAATTACTTCCCTTTGTTTAAGGTATATTTCATGAACAATGCTCCGTTATTAACATTGTTTAGTTAAATCTGTATATTTTTATATTTTACCAGGTGTTAATGGAAAGTGTAAATTTGACCATACAATGGAGAAGAATTGCTTGTGTACCAACAGTTTATCATGACTATGACATTGATAAAGATAACAATTTATGCACAAGGGTATCAAATATCATCAATGCCACATGTACCACAAAACAGATCATCTCTATGACCATTGTTTATGGATTAAATGTTGTAAAAAGAGTAAGCTATACTATTATAACTTTTCACTATACAGTATAAAGTGACTTGTACAGAGCCAGGCACTTCAACACAGAATTGACATTACGTGAATAGTCAAGAATGGTGGCCCTGTAGGGTCTTTGTTTTTCCCTTGTTGAATACTAATGCTTGTCTAAAATGTCCATTGTTTGGTTATTCTCACATGTCTAGTAGCCTATGGTATAACGGTATACTCAATAAACAATGTGCGGTCCATAGTACAAGCTAGCCACCATTTCTTACCAAATGGTGCAAACAAAACCAGCAAACTGGAGGCCAGTTAAGTCCCAGCCAAGACCCAGGTTAATTATATCATACAATGCCCAAGTTGCAAGAAACAGGTGCCTCCGCATTTTTGATACTCCACAGTATGGCAGAAAAAAAAAAAACTAATAATCTGGGTACACTTCTATGCTGTTATCACACTATGCTCCATAAAA
The DNA here is from genome assembly GCF_029499605.1 of Hyla sarda. NCBI lineage: Eukaryota > Metazoa > Chordata > Amphibia > Anura > Hylidae > Hyla > Hyla sarda. The sequence goes on from NC_079195.1 coordinate 72,350,278, forward strand.
CACTGTCTCCTGTAAAGGGAAAGAAAGTAGGATGAGATTCCCACAGTTCTAAAAAAAAAAAACAATTACCATGGATATCATACATTTCATATGAAATAAAACTACTAAAGCATTTTTTAAATATGAGACACCAAGAACTCTTTCTACGAAAAATAGTGAACTGAGAATGTGTGCTTTCAATGTTAAACACCATTTTGACCAAATGGTCCAAAAAGCCTTATTTTCCTAATATATGTTTATAGGGTAAAACTTTGCTTTTCCTGTTACAGAGCTCTGAATCCCCTGCTACCCAATGCACAGCCTTGGTGTCCAATGCACAAAAGAAAAGAATGGGCACCACATGTACCAGAATTACTGCAACTTCCTATGGATTATGAGTACATGAAAATATCCATGGATCCCAGGGCATATTTAAAACAGGAATACAGATAAACTTCCAGCTCTATGCTTTATAAAATTATCAAACTTTACTGATCATTCCGTAAAAAAACATATCACTGGTAAAGCCGACACGTTTTAGACATCTGAACATCCTTAATCATATTTTAATACAAATCCTGAAGTATATATATGCAACAGACTTCTCCATGTGAAAGCCACCTTCCCTTGTATAAAAATGGTTATGGGATAAAATGTCTGATTGCAGGGGTCCCACTGCTGGGAACCTTCGCAATCTCTCCTACAGCACCCACTAGTCATCTTCGCTCCGTGCAGTTGATGACAAGTGGGTGCTGCAGGAGAGATTTCGGGGTACCACAGCGGCAGGACCCCTGTGATCAGACATCTTATTCCCTATCCTTTGGATAGGATAGAAGATGTCTAGAGGCGGAGTACCCCGTTAAGCAGTGACATTTTTTTTTTAATGTGGATTAAAGGAAAATCCAGCAAAAATAAACGCATCCCCTTATCTATAGGATAGGGGATAAGTAGCTGATCGCTGGGGGTCTGAGCACTGGGAATCCCCGTGATCACCGGGACGGGACCCGGTGCTCAGTGAGGAGCGCGTGCTGCAAGTGGGACACGCTCCATTCATTTCTATATGAGCGCTAAGAAGACCCGAGTACACCACAGGACCACATAGGAGATTTGATATATAGGTAAATTCACAAGTGATCTTGTTATTATTAGGATACATAACTGAGATGTAGAGAGTCACAATTTACTCCTGAGGAAGCCTCCGTGGCTGGAGGCAGAACGCGTGGGGTTAGCTTCCCCCGTACTTAGGTGTATGCAGTCCCGGCACTTTTACTGAGACATCGTGGGTCCCACTGGCATCCTCATAGCACATACACTTTCTAGGCTTGTAGCTCATCATAATTGGTATACATTCCACATACTGCATTATTTTTGGTTGAGCCACTAGCATTTGCTATTTATTAGTGTACTTTGTACCAGTGGTTACTTTGGTGCTTGTGCTTTCATACATAGGTTAGATAGTCTTGTTTGTTCTTATATGTGAGCACAAATTTTTATTTTTCCATTTGTTGCATTGCGGGATATGGATACTATATGGCTCAATAATCAAATAATACAGGGTGGGTGTTGTAGGATTACATTCCTCCGCCTGAATATTATGTGTTTTAAATGATTTTAAATGTTTGTGTACTCTTGTTTCTTGTATATTTGGATTCATGAATAAAGGAATATATTTTTTTACATGCATATTTTGCTATATAATATTTTGGTGTGCATCATTTTATAGTTGCTAGCTTAGTCATTTCCTTTTTTTTTGGCTACAATATTCCAGCAACTGGTTTGCACCCAGATAGTTGCTATTTATGGGTGGTACCTGTCCCTCCTACTTAGAGTACAGCACTTGGGCATCATCGGCGCTCTCACAGAAATGAATGGAGAGTGTGTGTCTATTGGTAGACACGCACTACTCACAGAGAGCAGAGGTCCCGTCCCAGAGATCGCGGGGGGTCCAAGTGGTCGGACCCCCAACGATCAGCTCCTTATTACCGTATATACTCGAGTATAAGCCGACCCGAGTATAAGCCGAGACCCCTAATTTCAACCCAAAATCCCAGGAAAAGCCTAGGGTGGGAAATACATCATCCCCCCCTGTCATCATCCAGACCCGTCATTAACATCCTCATCATCATCACCGCCTGTCATCATCCAGACCCTCATCATCATCACCTGTCATCATCCCCTTGTCATCATCCCACACATCCCCCCTTCATCATCCCCTTGTCATCATCCCACACATCCCCCCTTCATCATCCCCTTGTCATCATCCCACACATCCCCCCTTCATCATCCCCTTGTCATCATCCCCACCCATCCCCCCTTCATCATCCCCTTGTCATCATCCCCACCCCCCTTCATCATCCCCTTGTCATCATCCCCACCCCCTTCATCATCCCCTTGTCATCATCCCCACCCCCCTTCATCATCCCCTTGTCATCATCCCCCCCCTTCATCATCCCCTTGTCATCATCCCACACACCCCCCTTCATCATCCCACACCCCCCCTTCATCATCCTCTTATCATCTGCCCTCTGTGGTCTTCAACCTGCGGACCTCCAGAGGTTTCAAAACTACAACTCCCAGCAAGCCTGGGCAGCCATCGGCTGTCCGGGCTTGCTGGGAGTTGTAGTTTTGAAACCTCCGGAGGTCCGCAGGTTGAAGACCACTGCGGCCTTCGACATCATCCAGCCCCCTCTCACCCCCCTTTAGTTCTGTACAGTACTCACCTCCGCTCGGCGCTGGTCCGGTCCTGCAGGGCTGTCCGGAGAGGAGGTGGTCCGGTGGGATAGTGGTTCCGGGCTGCTATCTTCACCGGGGGCGCCTCTTCTCCGCGCTTCCGGCCCGGAATAGAGGCGTTGCCTTGACAATGACGCAGAAGTACGTTGGCAATGAACGTACCTCTGCGTCGTTGTCAAGGCAACGTGACTATTCTGGGGCGCTTAGAAGAGGCCTCCCCGGTGAAGATAGCAGCCCGGAACCACTATCCCACCGGACCACCTCCTCTCCGGACAGTCCTGCAGCACCGGACCAGCGCCGAGCGGAGGTGAGTACTGTACAGAACTAAAGGGGGGTGAGAGGGGGCTGGATGATGTCGAAGGCCGCAGTGGTCTTCAACCTGCGGACCTCTGGAGGTCCGCAGGTTGAAGACCACTGCGGGTGGAGAGTTCACTCGAGTATAAGCCGAGCGGGGTGTCTTCAGCACGAAAAATCGTGCTGAAAAACTCGGCTTATACTCGAGTATATACGGTAGCTTACTTTTGCCTGAGTTCTCCTTTATTTCTGCCTGCCACATGTGTAGCTTGGAGAACATTGGGAATTCAGAATGATTACTTAAGATCCTACTTTAGGCTACATGTTACATTAAATGGGTTTTGGCCTATCCTCAAAATATGGCCATCAATATCTATTTAGTGGGGGTCTAACACATATCACCCCCACCAATATGCTTTGTAGCAGAGCCATGGTGCCTGCATATACAAAGGACTGAAGGAGAGAAGGTCACAGAAGTGACCCAGCATGGCTACTGCACAACATAAGGAGCTGTCCACTTCTGGATCTGTTCTCTGTACATGCAGGTGTTGTGGTTCTGGTTAACAGCTGATCATCAGAGGCACCAGGTGCTGGAATCCAACCTGTCAGATATGGCTGGATTATCCCGACGGTAGGCCTTTAATAAAGAAAGTCCCAGAAACCCCTTTAATTCTGTACTAACACTTTAAGGCTGGATGAATTCCAGAAGACTGTTTGAAAAATTTACTGACACCACATTTTGACTTAGTCCAGAAAGGATTGTCCAGCACAAATAAGGTACAGTTTGGCGACTGCTTTATTCCTAACAAGCAATTCTCCCCTGTGTGCCACAGTGTTACCTCATCTCCCCTCGTTTGTCAGTTATTACTGTCCCCTCATTTCCCCCTTTTGTCACAGTCACTAGTGTCCTCTCATCTTTCCCCAGTGTGCCACAGTCACTAGTGTCCTCTCATCTGTGTCTGTTATTGGTCTTTTCTCATCTCCCCCTGTGTGTAAATTATTTAAGTCTACCCATCTCCCCCTGCGTGCCAGTAACTGATGTCCTCTCAACTCCCCGTGTCACAGTCATGTGTCATCACTTCTCAAAAAAATAAAACTGTTCTACTTACCTTCACCTCTATTCCCACGCTGATTCCCCATTCTTCCTCCAGTTTTCAGTATCAGAAGTCTTCAGCTGGCACTACGGTGTTCAACAGCGGATGTCTTTGGTTGGTGCTTGGGTGTCACATGACTGCTGCAGCCAATCAGCACCCTCGCTGTGACACTCCGCTGATTGCCTGCAGTAGTCACCTGATGTCTGCTGCTCAATTAACACCGGAGCACAGGCCTCAGGCAGAACAGGGGGTCAGTGCTAAAACGGGGTGGAAGTAAAAATAAAATGCTACTGTTTGCCATCCAGTTGTATGCTTTATATATGGACTGCCACTGTATACATTTATTTGCAGTGCACACTTGTATTAGAATGCAACAAGCTAATGGATACCAAGTGGACACACTCTTGGCTTTTGTCAGGACCATAGGGGTTCTATGGGACAAATTCAGCGTATATGTCTGCAGTATACTCCAATGCACATGCAAAAAATAGTGTAAACACACACTAACCCAGAGTCACAGAAGAGATGTGAAAAGGAATCCGAGCTACAATTTTACAGTCCAGCAACCAAAATCTTAAATTCTCATCTAAACACAAGTCACTGCACCCGCTCGGTGAGGTGAACACAAGTGTCAGAGAAATTTTATCAGGCTGTAATAATCCAGAAGATCAAGTAGCTGCATCATCACCAGTAAAGCTGAGAAACAAGTCAGAGGAAAGAATCGTCTCTCTTAAAGGGAAATAAATAGTTTAGCGTAATTCCTGTTTACAAAAATGCACAAATTCATAACAATTACTGTCCCATATTGTTAAAGGAGTTGTCCAATGAACAACTGTTATCATTTATCCACAGAACAAGTGACAAATGTTCTCACCACCGGGAGGTCCAACTGCGGTAAACGGGGGTCACAAGAATGAGCGTCAAGAGTCTACTACAGACGCTAACATGCAGTAATGTTATAATACATGGATAATAAGCACCATCATAGTGATGTCAAAGAAGTGAAAGAATGTGCAGAGTCGTATCACAAAGCATGGATAAAGTCACAGAAGATAGAAAATAAATATAATGATGTCACCGGTAAATGCTATGATGTCACAGCACAGGGATAATGAACTGCAGCTGGCCTCACATACTTGAATGCAGCTGTGCTGCATTTCTCCAGCACAATGGATGGCCGGGGAAAGACTGTATAGAGGTCACAGCACTGAATCAGTGCTGCGATCCCTTCCTTCTCAGGGTCAGTGGGGGGATATGTCACCACTTTTTAAGACAGGAATACCCCTTTGAATGACAGTGGGGCAGTGGTAATCGGAATTGTATGTAAATTATTAACATTTATTTCAAAATTTAGGAAGTGAGAGTAATTAAGTTTTCGGAGAGAGCTGACTTAACAGAAATATTCCCATCAGTAGCATGCCAGTACATACAGATAGGGGAGATTTATCAAAACCTGTGCAGAGGAAAAGTAGTGCAGTTGGCAATAGCAACAAATCAGATTGCGTCTTTCATTTTTTACAGGCCTCTTTAAAAATGAAAGAAGTGATCAGATTGGTTGCTATGGGTAAAACCACCACTCTTCCTCCACACGTTTTTATAAATCTCCCCCATTATGTGGTGCAATCTGGATTCTCCATAGGATTCGATATGCTATATTCTGTTACATCTATCTTAAGTCTTACATCTAGCTAAACTTTCCCAGCACTGAAAAGCAGCACATCAGGTTTACCGAGTACCAGAAACATTTGGATCTATAAGGATCCATCACACAGCAAAATAACATGCACGTCGTGTAGTGCGGCACACAGAGTGCCTGTGGGTCAGTAATATGATCCAATAAGGCCAGTATACTGCCATGTGGTACTTCTATGAGGATATGGCTATCAAAGCTCTAATATGTGCAAAACAAACCCATAATAGAGATCTATGCATGCAGCCTATAACACTTGTTTTGGGGCCAAGGAAACTCGGAGAATCTCCTTTTGTAATTATATGTTAGGAAGTCCTTCAGGTGACATTATGAATCATATTTTAAAGAAAACCTACACAGCCTGTAGGGTTTGTAAATCATACATTGTAAAGACTTAACACACTAAAACAGTACCACTAAGTAGTAGTAACAATGGGGGAGATTTATCAAATCTTGCCCAGTTGCCCATAGCAACCAGATTGCTTCTTTCATTTTTAACAAGGCCTCTGCAAAATGAAAGAAGCAATCTGACTGGTTGCTATGGGCAACTGGTCAACTTTTCCTCTGCCCAGGTTTTGATAAATCTCCCCCAATATGAAGTGTGCACACCCAAACTCCTGCATGTGCATCTAAATGGTTACAAGGTTCCCTGATGAACTGTGCATAACACTGAGAAACCCTTCAGGTGCCCAGTTCCTCCGTCTGCCAGGCTAAGAAGAATAGGGTCCTGACAACATACAACCTGACAATATATGGCTCATGGAAGGTTGGAAATACTAGAAATGAGTTCCTGAGGGTCACTGTTCCTTTTTGAGGAATCAAGATCTAAGATCTATATCTAAGTAATATAAAGCCCTCTTTGCTGAAAAATGTTAAAGGAAAGGAAATCTTTGGTGAAAGGGACACATGAGTGCTAGAATATATAAAAACTACATTAGTAGGGTCACACGTAACAGATCAGCAGCATATTTTACACTGCTGATCCGCCGATGACCCGACCCTTTATTGTGCCTCCAGCTGTTCCCCCCCCGTATCCTTCTCGCAGCAGCAATGCACCGCTCTGAGCAGCCACACATGGACCTGCAAGTCCCCATGCGCAGTATACTCAGGCATCGTGGCCACTTGGCGATGTCTGTGAGTACACTGCAAGTACACGGCGACTTGCAGGACCTTGTGGCTGCTCGGAGGGCGCATTAAAAACACGGTCACCCACACTATCTACCTGAATATTCAGGTTAGTGTGTGTGACCCTGCAGCCAGTTACCCATTGAACAAAGTGTCCAGGATTTAATAAAATGGATATTGTCTTCTTAAAACAGTGTCATATCTGTCCAATGTTGTGTAGGTAGGGTCACACATATCACATACGCAGCTTATTTCACAATGTGAGAAATCTGACGGGCAGCAGGAAATCTACTGCGTATGTGCAATGGGTTTCCCCTGTTGCTGCCCTGTTTGTGCAGGTGGACCGAGCGCACCCGCGTAACTGTGACGTGTGGCCCGCCTCCAAACATTATGGCACACACAGGTCTGCGGCAGGGAAAGCCCTGTGTGTCTGCTCCTAGCGCATACACAGCGTACTTGCCGCTGCCCGGCAGATTTCTTGCAGTAGTAAGTACGCTGCATATGCCCTGTGTGTGCAATAAGGTTTGGAGGCGGGCTATGTATCACAGTTACGTGGGTGTACCCAGCCAACCTGCACACACACATGGTAGCACCAGGAAAAGCACCGTGTGTCTGCCTTTAGTGTGTATTTCCCACTGCCCAGCAGATTTCTTGCAGCATGAAAAACACTGTGTATGCTCTGTGCGTGACCCAATCCTTAAAGGGGTACTCCTGTGGAAAACTTTTTTTTTTTTAAATCAACCGGTGCCAGAAAGTTAAACAGATTTGTAAATTACTTCTATAAATTCAATAAATCTTAATCCTTCCAGTATTAGCTGCTGAATAATTATTTTCTTTTTGGAACACAGAGCTCTTTGCTGACATCATGACCACAGTGCTCTCTGCTGAGATCTCTGTCCATTTTAAGAACTGTCCAGAGTAGAAGAAAATCCCCATAGAAAACATATGCTGCTCTGGACAGGTCCTAAAATGGACAGAGATGTCAACAGAGAGCACTGTGGTCATGATGTCAGCAGAGAGCTCTGTGTTTCAAAAAGAAAATAATTTCCTTTGTAGTATTCAGCAGCTAATAAGTACTGGAAGTTTTTGGCACCAGTTGATTTAAAAATAAAAAAATAAAAAAGTTTTCCACTTTAACCCCTTAAGGACTCATTTTGGCCTTAAGGACTCAGACAATTTAATTTTTACGTTTTCATTTTTTCCTCCTCGCCTTCTAAAAATCATAACTCTTTTATATTTTCATCCACAGACTAGTATGAGGGCTTGTTTTTTGCGCGACCAGTTGTCCTTTGTAATGACATCACTCATTATATCATATAATGTATGGCGCAACCAAAAAACACTATTTTTGTGGGGAAATTAAAACGAAAAACCCAATTTTGCTAATTTTGGAAGGTTTTGTTTTCACGCCGTCCAATTTATGGTAAAAATGACATGTGTTCTTTATTCTGAGGGTCAATACGATTAAAATGATACCCATTATTATATATTTGTATATTGTTGTTGCGCTTAAAAAAAATCACAAACTTTTTAACCAAATTAGTAAGTTTATAATCCCTTTAATTTGATGACCTCTAACTTTTTTATTTTTCCGTATAAGTGGCGGTATGGGGGCTCATTTTTTGCGCCATGATCTGTACTTTTTTTTGATACCACATTTGCATATAAAAAACTTTTAATAAATTTTTTATAATTTTTTTTTAAATAAAATGTATTAAAAAAGTAGGAATTTGGGACTTTTTTTTTTTTTTCGTTCACGCCGTTCACCGTACGGGATCATTAACATTTTATTTTAATAGTTCAGACATTTACGCACGCGGCGATACCAAATATGTCTATAAAAATGTTTTTTACGCTTTTTGGGGGTAAAATAGGAAAAAACGGACGTTTTACTTTTTTATTGGGGGAGGGGATTTTTAACTTTTTTTTTACTTTTACTTTTACATTTTCTTACATTTTTTTTACTCTTGAATAGTCCCCATAGGGGACTATTCATAGCAATACCATGATTGCTAATACTGATCTGTTCTATGTATAGGACATAGAACAGATCAGTATTATCGGTCATCTCCTGCTCTGGTCTGCTCGATCACAGACCAGAGCAGGAGACGCCGGGAGCCGCACGGAGGAAGGAGAGGGGACCTCCGTGCGGCGTTATGAATGATCGGATCCCCGCAGCAGCGCTTCGGGCGATCCGATCGTTCATTTAAATCGCGAACTGCCGCAGATGCCGGGATCTGTATTGATCCCGGCACCTGAGGGGTTAATGGCGGACGCCCGCGAGATCGCGGGCGTCGGCCATTGCCGGCGGGTCCCTGGCTGCGATCAGCAGCCGGGATCAGCCGCGCATGACACGGGCATCGCTCCGATGCCCGCGGTTATGCACAGGACGTAAATGTACGTCCTGGTGCGTTAAGTACCACCTCACCAGGACGTACATTTACGTCCTGCGTCCTTAAGGGGTTAAAGGGAACCAGTCAGGTTGAAGATGCAGCCCAGTCTGCAGACATCATGGTATAGAGCAGGAGGAGCTGAGCAGACTGATATATAGTTGTGTGGTAGTTTTCAGATAACTTGTCATTTATTCATCTAAATGTACTGGGGATGTGCATTTAGTAGTCAGGTGGGCGGTCCTAATCAGTGATTGACAGCTATCTAAATGCATACTTATACAGCAGTCGATCACCGAGTAGGACTGCCCCAAAGACCACTTAGCGTGAACATTTTATTTTTATTTTTTTATTTTTTTTAAATAATATCCTGAAGTTATCCTGAAACTTTGGAATATGTTAGTGTTATTTAAAGAAATAAAATAAATAACTCAAAAAGACCGAGGTGGGGGGCATCCAAACATCTGTTACCGTTTAGAGGTCAACATTATATAAACTATTTTCTGTATATAAACAATACTTACATATAAGGTTCAGTATGAGCTAATATGTTCATATCACTCATACTTTAGCTGGCACTCCCACCAGGAGTGGAGTCAAGCGCCATGCTCAGCAAGAAGTCACTGGCAGCATGTATGTAAAGGGGGAGGATAAGAAGGATGCGGTTTTACCATTTGTTTTGTTTTGTTTTTTTGGATAGAAAAGAAGGTTTACAAACCTGCACATATAGGTGCATTCAAATATTTCCGTTCAACAGATCAAAAATTCATTTTATTCACACTGAAGACCGGTTACATGTCCATGGACTATTTATTAGGGATCGACCGATTATCGGTTTGGCCGATATTATCGGCCGATAATCACGATTTTGGGCATTATCCGTATCGGCAATTACCTTGCCGATAAGCCGATAATGCCCCCCGCACCCCCCCCCCCCCCAATGCACCGCGAACGCCCCCCCCCCCCCCCGCGACCCGCCGCACCACGACCGCCCCCCGACCAGCCGCACCGCACTGCGACCACCCCCCAACCCGCCGCACTGCGTCGCACCGCCCCGGCCCCATTGCCTCCCCCATCCCCGGTTTTATAATTACCTGTTCCTGGGCCCACTCTACTTCTGGCTTCTGCTGCGTCCTGCGTTACGCTGTGCGCAATGACGAGTGACGTGAGGTGCGCGACGTCACCGTCAGTGTGCACAGTGACAGCTCAGGAGGACGCCACCGGAGCCAGATGTAGAGTGGACCCCGGGAACAGGTAATTATAAAACCGGGGATGGGGGAGGCAATGGGGTCGGGGCAGTGCGGTGGGGGTGCGATGCGGTGCTAGGGGGTGCGGATCGGTGCGGCGGTGGGGGGAGCGGCGGCAATGATAGGACTCAGGACCCCCGCACAGGCAGGGGGAGAGAAGTGGGTGGCGGCGGCCTATGGCACTGCAAAAGCCACTGCAGTGCATTGATTTAAAGCGCCCGCTTTAAATCAATGATCTGCAGCGATGTCGCGGGGGGATAAATAGCAGATAACTTATACCGGAATATCGGTATAAGTTATCGGCTATCGGCCCTAACCTCCACCGATTATCGGTATCGGCCCTTAAAAAACGATATCGGTCGATCCCTACTATTTATATAAGAAGTTATAAGAACACATTACTTGTGTTCCATAAAATAGCATATTCATGATCAAATTAACAGATTAATATGATAACTGAGCCAACAAATGGTCCAAGGAGGCGAAAACAAGCTGTTCCAGCAGCCCAATGATCAAATACTGTACCATGGAATGGACTTACTGACGTCTTCTGTCAGTACAACACTTGCCTGTCAAATAAACCATTCCTTCCCGAAAGCGTGAATGCAGGGAGGGTGGTGGTCACATGTCCCCGCAGATCTCAGCAGATCCACGCCGCCCAGAATCAGCGCCAAAATACAAAGCTTCATTGACTATTGCTCTTTACAATTCTTTTGGGGAACCTAATTCCTCATTGAAAGTTCTGCTACAGAACGTCCGTGTGAACTGAGCAGCTCGTCTCCCATTTGCTCAGCGGAATCTGCTCGGAATTTCCTTTTGGAAATTAGGAGCAGAATGTCCATATTGTGAACCTGGCCTTAGATTAGACAGTCCAAAAATGCACCAGATTCATCACAGTGACTTATGTTGTTCACTGCATCTGCAACTTTAGATAGCCTAAGTTGAACCATCAGGCTAGGTTCCCATTGCCATGGTGCTTCAACATGTTCAGATTCCGTTCAACTCTTTTCTTTTGCACCAAACAGACCCTGAACAGGTCGGAGTATAACTGACACCGCCAGGTCCAGATGGATACTATTGACATGAATAGGGTCCATTGGGTGTCTGGTATTTTACAGAAGTTCAGTGGAGAAAACAATAGGACATGCAGTCACTGGCCCTCATTTACTATTGCAAACCCGACATGTTTTGTCAAGTTGTGAGCCAGATTCTGTCTGCGCCAGAACGTGTGTCAGAATTTGCGCCAGAATTGAAAAAAACAACAACTTACTCTCCATTTTACTGAGGAAAAAAAACGAAAAAGGGGTATGGCCGCCGGGAAAGGGGGCGTGTCTGACATTTTCACAAAAATACTTACTAACTTTACTAAGGTTTCCACATAAAATGTGGTGGATTTGAGCTGAGAAAAACCCGACAGTTCTGAGCATGTGTAAAAAAAAGCAAAATGTAGGGAAAAGTGCTAAGAGTAGGGAAACTCAGTAAATACTGTGGGGAAAAAATTGTAGGGAATTAAAACCCACAAAGAAAACAAGACTCCACTCTAAGCAAGAAAAATTGTACTTCTCAACACCAGTTTCCTGCAGGTCCTGTTTCATCTTCTGCTACAGGTACTTCACTGCTCAGCCAATCACTGTCCCACCTTTGTTGCAACAGATGACCAGAACCACACAAATGGGACCTGAGAGGGACGGGGCTGGTAAGTATTTTTTTTTTTTTTTACAGTCTTAGAATTATATCAATTATTTTAAAATGTCAGAAAACCCCACTAACAGGGGGTGAGGAACCCATCTTTCTCTGTTTATCTTGATTAAATCTGTCTCCCATTAATCTATGCTCTCACATAGGTCATAGAGTGCTGAATATTGCACTGCAGATTTAAAATCCAGTCATAAAAAAAGTATAAATAAAAATAAACACAAGAGTGACATGTTCCTTCTTGATAGGGAATCTACAAGAAATTTGCACGCAGGTAGCCACAAGCAGATCCACCTCAATAAATGGGCCTTATCCACATGCGTATTCTGCAGTACATTTGCAGTAGGGGGTTAATAATATTTCTAGCTTGTGTCTCTTAATTTTTGGGATTTCCGAGTCTATAGGAAAATTTGAGGTTTGCATCATATGTTGCACTTTGTTCAGCATTGACAAATACCATTTGCTCCACTACGGTCAGCCAATCGGCACGTAGAAGACCTTCTCCACCCTACAATTTCAATACACAAGGTCAAACTTTACAAAACAGGTGACCATTTCACAACACAGAAATGCATTTCCAGTTAAGAACATTGATTCTTTGACTATACAGTTAAAGTCTACAATCTACTTAATGGTAAACCAACAAATCATTTATATGAACTGCACCTCCCTATACTGCCAGGAATATTCCTGTAAGGCTGGGTTCACACTGCATATTGAGTCTCTGTTTCACTGTCTACATTTCATTTCATGTTTAATTTTGCTATATACAAAGCATAGCTGACTACGTTATTGTATACAGCAAAAAGTATACATACACATACGTTGCAATCAGTTTTCTTTTTAACATTTTTACCCCAAGAGTATACAACATATATTGTATGTTAAAGGGGTACTCCGGTGGAAAACTTTTATTTTTAACTGGTGCCTGAAGTTTAAACAGATTTGTAAATTACTTCTATTAAAAAAATCTTTATCCTTCCAGTACTTATTAGCTCCTGAATACCACAGAGGAAATTATTTTCTTTTTGGAACACAAATCTCTCATGACCACAGTGCTCTCTGCTGACATCTCTGTCCATTTTAAGAACTGTCCAGAGTAGGAGAAAATCACCATAGCAAACATATGCTGCTCTGGACAGTTCCTGAAATGGACAGAGATGTCAGCAGAGAGCACTGTGTTCCAAAAAGAAAATAATTTCCTCTGTAGTATTCAGCAGCTAATAAGTACTGGAAGGATTAAGATTTTTTTAATAGAAGTCATTTACAAATCTGTTTAAACTTCTGGCACCAGTTTATTTAAAAAAAAAAAAAAGTTTTCCACCAGAGAACCCCTTTAACGACGAGTGCTGTAAATGTACGTCCTAGTGAGGTGGTACTTAACGCACCAGGACGTATATTTACGTCCTAAGCATAACCGCGAGCATCGGAGCGATGCCCGGATCATGCGCGGCAGGTCCCGGCTGCTGATCACAGCCAGGGACCCGCCAGTAATGGCGGACACCCGCGATCCTGCGGATGTCCACCATTAACCCCTCAGATGCTTTGATCAATACAGATCACGGCATCTGCAGCATCGCAGTCACTAAAATGGATGATCGGATCCCCTGCAGCGCTGCCGCGGTGATCCGATCATCCAGCATGGCAGACGGAGGTCCCCTCACCTGGCTCTGCTGCCTTCCCGGCATCTTCTGCTCTGATCTGCCTTCCCGCAGACCAGAGCAGAAGATGACCAATAATAACATTTTATTCCCAAAATTTTTTATAAAAAATTGATTAAAAGTTCTATATAAGCAAATATGGTATAAATAAAAAGTACAGATCACGGCGCAAAAAATGAGCCCTGATATGGCCGCTTATGCGGAAAAATGAAAAAGTTATAGGTCTTCAAAATAGGGGGATTTTAAACATACTAATTTGGTTAAAAAGTTTGCGATTATTTTTAAGCGCAACAGTAATAGAAAAGTATGTTACCATTGGTATCATTTTAATCGTATTGACCCAAAGAATAAAGAACACATGTCATTTATACCATAAATTGTACGGCATGAAAACAAAACCTTTCAAAATTAGCAAAATTGCAGTTTTCTTTTTAATTTCACCACACAAATAGTAATTTTTTTGTTACGCCATACATTTAATGGTAAAGTGAGTGATGGCATTACAACGGACAACTGGTCGCGCAAAAAACAAGCCCTCATACTAGTCTGTGGATGAAAATATAAGAGAGTTATGATTTTTTGAAGGCGAAGAGGAAAAAAAAGAAAACGTAAAAATTAAATTGTCTGCGTCCTTAAGGCCCAAATGGGCTGCGTCCTTTAGGGGTTAAACATAAACACAAAGGCTTTGTAAATGCAGAGCAAGTGGGGAAAGGATACAGGTTGGTAAACAGATTACAGGTTGCTGCTTACAACATAATAGACAAAGTCTAATACAACCTACATCTGCTAATGGGTGGAGGGAAGCGGAAAAAAGTAAACACCCCCTGTGGTGAGCAGAATGTCATATTCACTGCAAATGGCCTGCAGACAATGTGGGACTGGCAATCCTTGGGCTAACCAGGGGAAATAATTCTTTGGGCCCATCCTACATCTTCACAGCATATGTAAACATCTACTTTTAGTTGCATTGTAATCTTTGTTGTTCACTTTGTACACACACAAGATATCATCAATCCGGTCTAACAGGTTATTTGTAAATGAAACCATAAAAAAAAACAGACGTGACTGACTGCAAATACAGCTCCAAATGAGGCTGTTTTGTTAGATCTTTGAAGCCCATCTTTGTGTTAGAGCCTAGGCCCACAGGGGGATCTGACCAAACCAGCACTGCCTGTAGGTACACCAAAAAGTCTCATGCTTATAGGGAGTATAGGAAAAGCGTCAGATGTTCTTCTTTTCTAATCTATTTCTAGTTCCTGGTTTTCATCTTTTATTTCATATTTTGTACAATATTATGGGGTCTGCCATCTTGCCTAAGCTTTTTTTTTCTTTTTTTTTTTTTAACAGCATTTAGTAATATGCTTTACAGCAGGACCCATAGACCATAGACAATAGACAGGAGCTGTCCCTTTGGAGACAGCACTTAACATTATCTGTGACCTTTTCAGAGGTCATTGTACAGGGTTCCCCTCCTTGTACAATGATCTCTGAAAAGGCCACAGATCATGCTAAATGCTATGCTGACTTTTGCTGTGAATGGTTGTAGATCCAGTCTTATCTCTTTACCAGTGTCACCTTTAACTCTGCTCCTGAGAAGAACGGCAATGATCTGTGCAAAACAGGAAGTCTCAGCTATGTTTTAGACCTAGCGGCCAGAATGAAAAACTGAAACATAAAGATTACTATAAAATATGGACAGAAAAAAAGAATAAAAATAAATAAATAAAATAAAAGCACAACTTTAAATAATATATAAAAATATATGGTTAACATAACAACTTGATTTAAGCAATAGGTCATTTTCTAATGCATATTCCCTTTAAAGGAAATCTGTCACCAGTGTCACCTGCACTAACCTGTCGGTGTCACCTAGGGCTGGGCGGTATACCGGTTCATACCGAATACCGAATTTTTCCCATACTGCAATACCGGCTGGGCCCCTCCCCCTTGGGAATGAATTATCAGCCCAGCGATGCGCTGTCCCCACATCGGGGGAACTAATCACACGTGACCCGCCAGCGCTGTTCTGTTCCCCCCAAATTAATTATCAGCCCAGTGGGGTACTACTCACATATGTCTCCCGCAAGCACTGCCCTCCTCCTCTTTGTTGGGGGCCGCCGGCGATGGATCTCTATACTGTACGCCAGTGGTCTCCAACCTGCGGACGCCCAGATGTTGCAAAACTACAACTCCCAGCATGCCCGGACAGCCAACGGCTGTCCGGGCATGCTGGGAGTTGTAGTTTTGCAACAGCTGGAGGTCCGCATGTTTGAGACCACTGCTGTATGCTGTATCCCTATGCCCGGGCTGCAAAAGATAAAGAAAATAAACTTTAACTTAGCTACGTCGGCCTTACGCTGGGGACTGGAACGTCGGACAGCCGTCAGCCTATCACCGGCCGGAGCGATGTCCCGCCCCGGCCAGTGATGGGCTGAGCCCACTGTCATGTAAGAAGCCGGCTTCTTACATGACAGTGGGCTCAGCCTATCACTTGCCGGCTTCTTACATGACGGTGGGCTCAGCCTATCACTGGCCAGGGCGGGACATCGCTCCGGCCGGTGATAGGCTGACGGCTGTTCGACATTCCAGTACCCAACGTAAGGCCGACGTAGGTAAGTTAAAGTTTATTTTCTTTATTTTTTGCAGCCCGGGCATATGGATACAGCGTACATCAGTGGTCTCAAACCACTGAGTTTTGCAACATCTGGGGGTCCGCAGGTTGGAGACCACTGGCGTACAGTATAGAGTTCCATCACCGGCGGCCCCCAACAAAGAGAAGGAGGGCAGTGCTTGCGGGTGACATTTGAGAGTAGTACCCCGCTGGGCTGAAAATTAATTGGGGGGGAGCAGAACAGCGCTGGCGGGTAACATGATTTTTTGGGGGGGAGCAGAAGAGCGCTCGGGGGTCACATGATTTTGGGTGGGGTGGGGGTGAAAGAAATACCGTTATATACCATGGAACCGCCATAAGTTACAAAAATACCGTGATACACATATTTGGTCATACCGCCCAGCTCTAGTGTCACCTACAGACAGGTAGTGCAAGTGACACTGGAGACAGATTTCCTTTAAAGCCTATTGGTGAAGTGCCATTTTTGTAATGGGGTTTCTTTTTGGGATTTCAGATGCTAGTTACTTGGTGACACAGAAGACATTGCAGCACATTACACATCACAAAGGCTATCTGAATGATGAAACTGCTGGTTTAGCAATGTATATGGTGGAATTTGTGTAAGAAATAGCTTTCGCTGGCATATTATCTATGCTTTGGAAAATTGAAGACATCTTTTCTGTGTTACCAAAGGTCACTTCATCCTCGCGATTACCAAAGCAGAGAAGATTCTTTTACTGGTGAGCTCGCTGACTATAACACAGAGTATAAACGGGTCATAAATATTAAATGATGGTAAACAAGCTCACGTTACATGCAGTCAAGCACATCAAAAAAGAAAGTTAAGGAGCGGTGCCAAACAAACCTGGAAGGTGCAGGTTATTCCGAGCGGGCTGTGCCATAGTACAAGTGATCTAGCATCTTTCCAATGCCATATGGCCGTATTCCTTAGACATTTTTTCTTTGCCTGGTTGTAAAAAGTGCACTGTTTCACCTACATTAGTAAGGTTTAGAAAGTACTTCTACTTTATCATTACAGTAATTTGACAGATACTGGACTTGCAATATTGTACTGTAACCATCTCCAGCATTAGAAAAGTTTGCTCAGAGCAGTACAAAACCAGATCTGCCACAGTGAAATATGAGGCTTGATATAATACCGTCATGATGGCTTTTAGAGTAAGGTCAAGTGGCAAAGGGGAAAAAAAACACAGTATAAGACATATCTACTCTACTTTTAAGGAAGGAAAATAAAGCACTGCAAAAACCAATATACCTTGAAGCTGTAGTTATAATAGAACATCAAGTAATAAAATAAAATAGATGGTTTTGCTCTTGAAAGGATTTTGCACTGAATTTTACTGCAGAAATAAGCATCGGACATCAAAGTCCTTCCGACAAAAGAACGATCATGTTTATTCTTTCGGCAGAATCAAATTCATTGAAATTCCGCTACAGAACTGAAATCAATGGGAGGCTGCTGCAAACGGAATCTACTTAGAACTAAATCCAATCGGATTGTCTATAGTGGGCATGCACCCTTATAGTATCATATAATCTGGAGAGCACATATGTTGCAGACAACTGCTTCAATAGGGTTCTCAGGGGTTACAGACAGTTGACATAAGCACATAAAGTAACCAATAGGTATGGCCCATAGGCATGGTCTAACTTTACATGGCAGCTAACTCTGCAGCCACAAGAGCATAAGGCCTGTTCCAGGTAACACAACGGGGCACATTTACCCAGTGCACCAGAATTCTAAATGGTAAAAAAAAATTGTGCACATGCAATATGCCAAATTTATTGTCCCTCTCCAGTTCCACTATATCTTTCTTGTCCACTGGTGCCCAGTACTGTACACAGCATTCTATGTGTGGTCCGACTAATAAGCTGTACACTCTCCCTAATGAAGTCTACATGTGGATCAGTCCATCTAGAGTAGACTACGGTACAGCCGGTGATTACATATACTGTAGCTGCCATATAAATAAACAGTCTTCTTCTATCACTGTATTTTCCTGCTCCCTGCAGACCGACGCAACACGGGAAGATTTATGGTTAATGTCTCTATGGATGTTTGTAATATATCAAATAAAATGTGGAAGGACTTACGATAAATAACTGTAATGCTATACATCTGTTCTTTCAAGCACATGCCCTAATCAGTCATGTATGTGATCTGATGTGCTTTATAGTTAAAAAAAAAAAAAATTATGTCAAAAAGGGAACATGTAAATTCAACCAATTATATAACGACAACCAGAATTTTAGATCATGCAGACCATCTCAGAATAGAAGGCTAGTAAAAAGCAGAGCTGGGACAACCTGAGCTAGAGCCACAGAGCATGTACCTGTTGCAGAGAGTGTGGTCCAGCATGGTTATCATTCATTTCACTCCATTTATTCCAAGGGGGTGAGCATCCTCATACATATAAAATGTTCTGTGTCCCTTTTCCTTATTCCAGTGCTCCCATAGGTTATAACAGGAATGACTATGTGAAGCACCTGCTATCTTCATAGGGGATTTTAATAGATCATCATCCTTAAAGGGGTATTCCGCCTCTAGCTAGACATCTTATCCCCTATCCAAAGGACCAGCGACGGAACCCCCGCAATCTCGGCTGCGGCACCCCAGACATCCGATGCACGGAGCGAACTTCGCTCAATGCCGGATGACTGGCGATGCGGAGCTGAGGCTGGAGGCATCACGGTCACGCCACTTGTGATGTCACAGCCATGCCCCCTCAAAGCAAGTCTATGGGAGGGGGCATGGCCGTGACCTTAAGAGCGGGGTGTGGCCCGTGACGTTACGAGATTCTGGCGCTGCACCCGACGCTCTAAACTAATGTCAGGTGCAGCAGGGAGATTGCGGGGTCCCCAGTGGCGGGACCCCCGCGATCAGACATTTTATCCCCTATCCTTTGGATAAGGGATAAGATGTCTTGGGGCGGAGTACCCCTTTAAGTACCCACCAACTCCGGGTTTGGGACAAAGGGGTATTACCTCCTTTGGTAAAATCGGGGAAAGTGAGGATTCTGTGATGTTTGGAGGGCCAAATGAACAGATGTGAAGCAATATTCACCTGTTGATCACTTTCCCGCATAGACTTGGGGATTGTAGACTAACTCCTTGGCTCTCTCATTTGTCTCCTTGGTGGAGTATGTCCCTCCCTCTGTATCAGACCATTTTTCTTTCCTGTATGTAACAGTAGATAAGGGCCTTGAAGGAGAGGGTGAAATTAAAACCTTTTTGGATCAATCTGATGGACACTCCGAGGAATCATGCCCTGCACTAGATGCAACAGTTTTTCCTGGTGTCATTGTTTTAATAACTGTAGTTAACCTATCAACATTAGAAGGGGTTCACCTATCTGGCCTGTTCCACTCCCGGGCAATTCCCTTTCCCCACGATTATAAATGTCTTAAAGGGGTATTCCGGCTTTATACATCTTATCCCCTATCCCCTGCATATCGCAGGGGTCCCGCCCATAGACATGAATGGAGGGGAGTGGCGTGACGTCACGTCCCTGTCTCGGAGGCAGCACCCGGCACAGAATGCCGGAGGCTGCACAGAGATCGCGGGGGTCCTCAGCAGCAGGACACCTGCGATCATACATCTTATCCCCTATCCTTTGGATGGGGGATAAGATGTATAAAGCCGGAATACCTCTTTAAGACATCTATAATCTTATTGACATCAATACAGCCAAAAAAGAGACATATACTTCCATGAGCCATTCAGAAACCCGGGATAGCAGGACAATGGACCCCATGGATGCTGTAATTGAATGGGTGACATTATAAAAGGGGAGTGGGAAGAAACAAAAACAGATATACAACCAGGAATAAACTAAAGGGATTTTTTAACAACCTGAGGCAAGAACACAGTAATAGAAAACATAGCCAAGGTATTATATAATCCTGGATATACATCTGTTGTCAGGATTACCATATGACGAAATGTGGAATTTCCAGATCTGCTTCACTGCTTAACGGACTGTAAATGGATTAAAATATAACTTTGCGGGGGGGGGGCATGGCATGACGCCGAGGAAGATGGCCGCATAAGTGGTGTGCTCCCAGCCCAAATACCTGATGACCCAGCTATTTTAGATTGGGAGGACCTCCCGCAGACCCAAGAAGCCTTCCTCAGCACTTCGGCGGTCCTTCATCCCTCCTGGAAGGATTGCTCGCTTCCTCCATCAGCCTCTGTCACCAGCCCTGTGCGGTCCGGCCACCATTACAGGCCCTGCCTTAGGCCTCTGCTCTCGCTCTGTCGGCACGGCTGACTGCCGGCTGCCTCTCTGCATATAGCGGCGTTCAAAATGACGATTTTACCTAAATTGCTTTACTTTTTTGACATCTTACCGGTACGCATCCCGTTGTCGGCTCTGCAGTCTTTTCAGTTGGTCATTTTCCGTTTTATATGGGATGCTAAGCGGCATCCCCTCCCAATGTCTGTGATGCTGGCTAGTCGGCACTAGGGCTGAACAATTTGGGAAAAATCTGTGATTGCGATTATAGAGTTAAATATTGCAATATCGATATGCGATATAATAAAGAAATGGTGAAAATCCCCCTATTTTTAATGTCCAATCCCTCTATTTCATAAAGCCAACCTCCCAAATTTCATGTTCATTGACTGAACATAAAATGGAGGGGATTGGATAGGACAATGAGAAATGAACTTAATTTCTCCTCCACATTTCATGTGCCTGGCCTGATATACTGTAGTCCGCATACTCTCCGCACTGGAGCACTGGGAATAAGTAGTGGCTTCCTTTTTGAGCCTGGGGGGGTGTAAAATACCTGACGGACGTTATTTTGTGACGTGCAAATTTCTCCCGTTACTATCGCCCATCACAAAATAGCGGCCGTTATCAATAATGGGCTATAACAGGTTAAAACGGCTATTCGAAAAATCCGACAGACTATAATGGTATTTTCTAACGGCCGTTAGGGATTTTCAAGATTTTTATGACGGACGTTTCTAACAGATGTATTTTTATAGTGTGAAAGCAGCCTTATCAGCGCTCCATTACTACAGACTCCTGAGGCTATCAGCATTATTGGAGCGCCGATCGGACAGGACAGAGGCAGGTAGGGAACCTCCTGTCCTCTCAGCTGATCGGGACTCGGCAGCATTACGCCACCAGTGTCCCGATCAGCTCCAATGAGCTACAGGCAGTCACTTCGGCATTTTAGACGCTGTGATCAGCTTTGATCGCCGCTTCTAAAGGGTTAATGCCGGACATGACTCGGATAGGTGATGTCCGGCATAAGCCAGCATGAAGAGAGCTCAGCTTTTGAGCTCTCTTCATACACCCGCCACACGGCTGCACCGTTTATTAATGGCGGCCAGCCGTGGTGGGGTTAATTCACCTCCCAGCGCTGCGCACTGCTGGGAGGAGAGACAGTCAAAGTCGGCCGCACAGTGAAGGGACCTGGCCGCGTTGCAGGGAGCTAACTTACCGCCGGAGCCCAGCTCTGCTCCATTGTTTAATTGTCTGCTCCCTTGTTTAATTGTCTGCTCCTGAGTGGCCCGGCCGGCCCCCTCATTGTGCGACCTACTGTATAATCGCTAATTTTTGCGAAGGGCTGCATCGACATATCGCAATCCCTAGATATCGCGATTTGATTGGGATTGCGATATATCGTGCAGCCCTAGTCGGTACACAGCGGGTTTAGCTGTACCAGATGTCACTATATAATATTGGGAGGCTCACCTATGTTACCTGGCGCCATGGTCTTCCTACCATGCCTATAGTCAATGGATGGAGTTGGAGAAATTGTGGTTGGCTCAGATTCATCCAAATTCCCTTCTACCCCCGCAGGTGCCTTGCTGGGCCTGATGTATTTTTCACGCTATGTCTGGGGATACACTATTTTACTCCTCCTCTCCTTTGTGGTGCGGGAGTGGGGTTCTAGGGGTCTCTTTTGCTGGGCTGAGGTGGTAGATCCACTTTCTCGCACTCTCTTACCTTTTGAACAGCTGGCTTCTCGATGGGATCTCCCCTCTTCTGAGCAGTTCCACTACATGCAACTTAGCTATTTTATGGCTTCCACACTAGGTTCTACTGTGGTGTCCCTACCTACGAGTTTTGAACGCTTGTGCCGTGGTGGACCTCAGGCGAGGGGACTTCTCTCTGATATCTACTCTGTCCTTCTGTCCTGTCCCTCTGGAACTGCCCCTTCTCATCCCTATATGCGCCGTTGGGAGGAGGTCCTGGGAGTCACCATTACTCTCCCATTACTCTCCCTCAGTGGAAAATAATATGGGAAAGGGCTTCTCTATCTGCACTACATATAAGGAAACTCAGTTTAAACTGCTTATGGGGTGGTATCACACCCCGGAACTGTTGAATAAATTGAATCCCAATATTCCACCCCAATGTTGGCAATGTGGGAGGGGTCTGGGGACTATCTTTCATATATTCTGGTCTTGCCCGCTTATTGTAGACTTTTGGAGTCAACTGATTCAGGTAGTGTTGGGAGTGCATATCCCCAAGGACCCACTGCCCTATCTTCTGCACTTGCCTTCTCAGGTTTTAGCTAAGAAGCCATTTAAGCTTTTCATGCCCACTGTACTTGCTGCTAAGACTGCTATGGATGGGACCACTTTTCTGATCGACAACCCCCATGATTTGCTTTCTCTTCAGATCTTCTTTCTCTTTCCTTTACCTTTGTCTCCCTCTTCTTGTCTTTTCGTCTTGTTTTTTGTATTGTTGTGTATTCTCTTTGTTTGTCTTTAGTGTTTTTGTTCTATAAGTATTGATATGTTTTTTGTGGTGGTTGTTGGCTGCTCCCCCTCGAATTTAGCAAACGTATGCTGGATTTTCCACGGTGATGCTTTTCCCTCTGGGGGGGGGGGGGGGGGGGTGATTGCATTTTGTAGCATCACTTTATTGCTGCCTAGTACTGCCTACGTTTTTGCATTATTGGAGTGGTCCTACTGGCTATACTTGGGCCTTTGGGGTCCTTTGTGTATTTGACCTGCTGTTTTTTAAAACTTTTATAAAAATTTACAGTTTAGAAAAAAATGTAATATAACTTTGCTTAATTAAGCAGAAGACTGTCCCAAACAAGTAAAGAAATGCTTTACCAAGCTATTCCAGGAAGCCTCAACTGTTCATCCTGAGCTTCCTGTTACATGAACAAAATGCTGAGGCTGGTGAACATTAACTTAAGCCAAATATAGGAAACTTAAGAGGAAATATATCTGTATAATGCCGATATACATGCTACACATAAAAGGGGTTACATGGCTACCTTTGGTTGTCTTCTGGCATTGTTTAGAAGACTTCCTAATATAACTTAGGGACTTTATATATTTTCTTGGGGATACAACAGTGTGTAACCGATGACTGTAATGTAGAAATGTGTAAATTATACAATGCTTTTGTATCTGGAGCAAAATGAAAGTCATGAAGCAAAAGACTTGAGTAATGCGACAGACTGAATTGTGGTCTAAGCCTGTGAAGAAATACGCATATGTCTGCAAGATAAGAAAACCACCCTGTCTGTTTATAAATAGAAACCTTCAATATTCAGCACCAGCTCTTAAAGGGGTACTCTGCCTCTAGACATCTTATCCCCTATCCGAAGGCTGCAGCACCCTAGAAATCCAGTGCACGGAGAGAACTTAGCTCCCTGCCTGATGACTGGTGATGCCGGGCGGGGACTAGTGACATCACGGCCACGCCCCCTCAATGCAAGTTTATTGGAGGGGGCTTGGCGGCTATCATGCCTCCTCCCATAGACTTGCACTGAGGGGGCGTGACCATGACATCACGAGTGGAGCACGGCAGTGACGTCACAGACCTCCGGCGCTGCACCCGACGCTCGAAACAAACGCTGAGTGCAGCAGGGATATCAAACATCTTATCTCCTATCCTTTGGACAGGGGATAAGATGTCTAGGGGCGGAGTACCCCTTTAAGACTTAATGGTAGTGAGGATCCTGGTTTAAGACGCCTAAACTGCTGTCTACAACCTGAACAGAAGAAAAGTCTATAAGAGATCTATATCTGACTTAGGTTTCGTTCACATCATGTGTAAGTGCTACGTTCACCTTTTATGCCAGAGAAATCTACCAAAATATGAACTAAATGAAAAGCCACAGTTTATACCACTGAATGCGATACACAGGCAAATGTTACCCATAGGTGACCATGGGAAAATAGAATGTATACAGTGTGGTATACATTTGGTAGCCCACAGAATAGAAAAGCATAGCAGACTACACTTTTTCTATATTGTAACCAAAAAGACATACTGATCTATCCATCCCTAGCAGATGTCATAAGAGTGCTCTTTTGGAATCCATCAGGTGTATAAGGGCCATTGACCCATTCAGTATATCATCCAGGATTAACAGAATAGTTGTCCCATATTCACAGAATAGGGAATTCATTCACTCGTCCATGTTTGGAAGCCTTACAGAGAATGAATGGAGCAGTGACTGAGCATGCAAGCTGCTGTTCCATTAACTCAGAGGACAACTTACCTCCGTTCTTGTGATTAGTGGGGGTCCCAGCAAGCAGACCCCCACCAATCAGCTTTCATAATATATATATATATTTCAATGACATATCAAAAGTATTTATATATATATATATATATATATATATATATATATATACATATATATATATATATTTGCATTGCCCATGTAAGATCTCTGCTTGCTGTCAAGTTTAGTGTAAGTTTCTAAGCTGGCTATACACATTAGATGAAATGAGGAAGACAGCAGCTGCCTGAGGTGTCTGGCAGTGGCTTATTGCTCTCACTCAGCAGAATGTATTGGCCACTAATACTAGGGTCACGAGACTTCGCTGAAGTTGCATAATAAATCTGTAATGTCTGACAACACCGAAGTTGCATTTTCCTTCAACAGAATGTGTGAGACTTTACTGGTACACAACTTATGGACACGTCCAGCACTGACACAATGATGAAAATGATACAGGGAGGTGTCCTCCAGAACCAGCAGAGTAATACAGGCACTGAGACCAGGAGTCTGCCTGAAGAAGTGGAAGTTCCGCAAAACGCGTTGCATTGTGGGAGTAAAAAATCCTTGCTTTTATCCTAGTCTCAGCGACTGTATTACTCTGCTGGTTCTGGAGGACACCTCCCTGTATCGTTATCTTGGTTGCAGATATCCATTACCATATCTCAATCCATGGTTGTACTTGGAAGGAGTACAACTTATTCTGGTAAGCGCAGTTTACACCTTGCGTTATTGCTTTACCTGAAGATATCACACGACGGAGCGCATCCTGTTGTCTCTTTTATTTTACAATGATGAAAAGGCCTGGCACACCTTTAAATGGAATGGAAATTGTATTCTAAAAGTCACCACGATACCTTTGTCCTACCATGTCCTGTAATGTTAAAGGGGTACTCCGTCCCTAGACATTTTATCCCCTATCTAAAGGGACACCCGCAATCTCGGCTACGGCACCCCAGACATCCGATGCATGGAGCGAACTTCGCTCCGTGCCGGATGACTGGCGATGCAAGGCGGAGACTTGTGGTGTCACAGTCACGCCCCGCTCGTGACGTCACGGCCACACCACCTCAATGCAAGTCTGTGGGAGGGGGCGTGACGAATGTCACGCCCCCTCCAACAGACTTGCATTGAGGGGGCGTGGCTGCGACGTCACGAGCGGGGTGTGACTGTGACATCATGAGCCTCCGATGTTGCACCCGACGATCTAAGCGAATGCCGCGTGAAGCAGGGAGATCGCGGGGGTCCTGCTCCTTTGGATAGGGGATAAGATGTTTAGGGGCGGAGTACCCCTTTAAAAGCCTGGGCAGAATAGAGACATTTAACCACAATGATATACTGCCAGAACGTATAAGATAGAACTTTGTGCTGCTGACAAATAGGGAATTGTCTACCGAATGTCATTGTAGCAAACATTCTGCTCTTAAATACTGTATATAAGGATTATGTAGATTGTCAGAGTCTGTGGACTGCTGCAGGACAAATGTGGTATTACACTGCGCCCTCTCAAATTCTGAAAAGAGGACTCTATTTCGGAAGCAGACATAGGCAATCCCCCCCCCCCCACTTTAGTTAAAAGAGAGGGGTGCAGAACAGGGGACCCCATCCATGATATCTATAGGTCCTAAAATATAAACCCCTTCAATATGGTCTACATTCCGTACACGCCATTTGCTATTAGAATTGGCATTTTCTGTCATGGGGACACAGATCTGTGAGCGTGCCCTGTAAGTGACCTGGCTTATAGAGAAGTCCCCGTATCTGGATACTTCCGTTTGTACAGGACATATATAGTCATGAATTAAATTACCCTGGAATTGGAAAGATAGATATCAAAGGGGATTGTAATTTGTTTAGTAAAGAATATCTGACCATTCACAAATCACACTCCGTCACCACCCTCCAATGTAATTACAGCGAGGAAATAATTATAAAGCCAAGGGGGCAGGGGAAGGAGGGTGGCCAGTTAACTCTTTTACTGCTGGGTTACGACACACAGCTCTAGTGATCACTCCATGTGCTCAGTTAGCTAGATCTGAGGACTGTAGGGGACAGAGGAGTACCCCATCTCAGGTTCTATGCCTTGTTGGGTTTTTGCAAAAAGTCTCTAAGTTTGACCATACAGGCCTGCTACAGAAGAAATGTAGTATATGCCAGCCAGAATGGTTAAAGGGGTTCTCCGGCACTAAGACATCTTATCCCCAGAAGATAGGGGATAAGATGCCTGATCGCAGGGGTCCTGCCGCTGGGGACCCCCGTGATCTTGCACGCATCACCCCGTTACAAACTGTCCCCGGAGCATGTTCACTCTGGGTCTGCTGACTGGCGATCACAGGGCCGGAGCATTGTGATGTCACGGCCCCGCCCCCATGTGACTTCACGCTCCGATGCAAGCCAATGGGAGGGGGCGTGATAGCTCCGGGGACCGTTTGTAACGGACCGTTTGGGCGGGACCCCCGTGATCAGGCATCTTATCCCCAATCCTTTGCATAGGTGATAAGATGTCTTAGCGCCGGAGTACCCCTTTAATAATATTATAGATGGATGGGATAGGGCTCCTTTTTTCTTGCTTTGCACACAGGCTCATAGAGGTGTATCCTAAGCGGGGGACTAGAACATCTAGGATGTCTATAACCTCATCAGCTCCCAGGGGGAGGTATCACCAATATATCCTACAGTATGCATATAGCCATGCTAGCCTTTCCTGATCAACTACTACAAATACACAGATTTTTGCACAGTAACCATGGAAAGAGCTACTTGTGTGAAAAAATGCACTTAGTATAGGGCACACAGCAACAGTGTGTGTATGGACCATAGCACTGTAGGACTAGTGATGGCGAGTGTGCATTATACGGTCATAAATGGTTAAAGGGGTACTTCACTGCCCAGCATTTGGAACAAACTGTTTCGGACGCTGGAGCCGGGAGCTCGTGATGTCATAGCCCCGCCCCTCATGATGTCATGCCTCACCTCCTTAATGCAAGTCTATGGGAGGGGGCGTGACAGTTGTCACGCCCCCTCCCATAGACTTGCATTAAGGGGGTGGGGCGTGACGTTATGAGGGATGGGGCTATGATGTCACAAGCTCCCGACGCCGGCTCCAGCATTCGGAACAGTTTCTTCCAAATGCTGAGCAGTGGAGTACCCCTTTAAGGGAGTACTCCGGATATAAAAACGTATCCCCTATCTTAAGAATAGGGAATACGTGTCAAATCGCTGGGGGTCCCCCGGCTCTCCTTCTAAATGGCGCCAGAGGGAGAGCCAGAGATTCCTGAGTGCAGCGCTACAGCTCTCTCATAGAGATGCATTAAGGGGGTGTGTCGGCCATTGTTTTGTGCGGTGGTCGACACTCTCCATTTAGAAGGAGAACCCCGTAAGTAAGGTGTTATGCCGGAGTCCCCCTTTAAAAGAAACCTGTTGGGTTAAATATCCAGCCCAGTCTGAAGGCACCATGCTATAGAGCAGGAGGAGGTGAGAAGATTGATATAAAGTTATGTGGGAAAAGTACAAGGAAAAGGCTATGTTCACACCAGCATTGTGGAGCTCCGTTACACACGCTGATAATGGGACTCGATAGAGGGTGTTGCACCGGACACCAATGGATCCCGACAGGTCCCATTAACTTTGAAAGGAATCCATCTGGGTCCCGTTAGATATCCAATTTTCAGGATTTTAGTGGAGGAAAAAAAAAAGAAGAGCTTCAGGATTTGTTTCTCTGCTAAAATCCTGTCATTATAACAGAATCAGTGAACAGAGCTTGTAATGCTGATGTGAACATAGCCTAACCTGTCATTGATTCAAGTAAATCTCGGCTCATTCAGGGCTAGGTAGTCATATGGGCGGTCCTAGTCAGTGATTGACAGCTCACTCTATATGCACACTCTGGCCATGTTCACACATAATTTCCGAGCGGAATTCAGCAGAAACTTCTACCATGGAAATCCGGATTCCGGCCTCCGTCCAACATGCACTGCCGTCTATGGAGACATGCACTTCCGAGCGGTCCTAGCGCCGGCATGTTCTGCCATCAACTGCTATTTGCGGAATGTCCACACGGGTGGACATTACGCAAATATTCCGCAGTATGACCACAGCCTTAGGGTACGTTCACACGGGCAGATTTGTTTGCGGGTTACCCGCTGCGTACTTGAAAGGGGGCGGTCTCTTTGCGGTTATCGGCAACAGATTTTCTGCTGTGGAAAATCCGCTGCAAGCCCCATTGAAGTCAGTAGGGTCTGCGGCGGATTTTCCACAGCGGAGCCCGCCCACTTTCAAATACGCAGCAGGAAACCTGCAAATAAATCCGCCCTTGTGAACGTACCCTTAGGGTATGTTCACACTCTGGAGTGTGCACGGAATCTCCACTCGCAGAATTCCGCAAGCGGAGATTCAGTCTGGCAGCCGACGGCGGCGGTAGGACCGCGCGGCACTGCACCGTCACCATTGACGGCTATGCAGTACTCGCGGACTTCCACGCAAAGAATGAACATGTTCTTTCTTTGCGCTGAATAAATTTCAGCGGCGGAATTGTCCGCCGCTGAAATTCCGCAGTGTGAACGGGTCTCGCGGAGACCCATTCACACTAATGTTAAGTTCACACCGCGGAATTCCACTCGGGAATTCCATAGTGTGAACATACCCTTAACACAGAAAACTGTGTATAAGTGTGTATATATGAAGCGCTGTCAATCACTGATTAGAACCACCCACGTGACTATTTAGCTCAAAATAAGCAGATATTTGATATGGACAAATGACAAGTTATCCTGGAATTTGACTAAAAAAAACTATATATCAATGTACTTAGCTCCTTCTGCTCTATAACCTGCTTTAAGCAGATTAGACTGCATATTCAATGTGACAGGTTCCCTTTAACACTATCCTCCCAACATCGGCACAAACCACTATATATATATATATATATATATATATATATATATATATATATATATATATGTGTGTGTAAACACACACACACACACACATATATATATATTTTTTTCTATGTATATATATATATATATATATACACACACACACATACATACACTTTTTTCTATGTATATATATATATATATATATATATACACACACACACATATATATATATATACACACACACACACACACATATACACACATATATATTTTTTTCTATATATATACACATACACACACACACACATATATATTTTTTTTTCTATATATATACACACACATATATATTTTTTATATATATATATATATATATATATATATATATATATACACATACACACATATATATTGGTGTAATAGATGCAAGTGAACTCATTGGTGGGTGCTGAAAAGCTGTGTATATCATGAATCATGACATTGTAGTAACAGGTAATAGATCACAACACGCACGCTGTCATCTACACATTTTCTGCAAACAAAAACGTATGAGTGACTCCACTATAGAGCAGTACACGGCACCGTCACCTCAGTTACTTTACCCCCCACTATAGCAGAGGGCTGTTTAACCCCGGTTTGGCCAATTAAGGCTCATTCACAAATAGCGCCTGCCAATAAGCAATCGCCAAGTCAGCCATCTTGGTGACACTATGGATTGAGGCACCCTAAGGATTTCCCATCACTGTCCTGATTAGTATTCACTTTTTTTTTTATTATTTCTTTTTTTTATGTGATCAATGTGCCAGTCAATGACATTTGTATTTCACTGAGATCAGCAGAATCACATGCTCAGGAGCTGGAATCACAACAGGCTTTATAATAGCCACTTCTGAAGAAAACAGTGTTTACCAAGCAGCGTGCCTCCAGCTGTTGCAAAACTACAACGGCATGATAGCAAAATAATGCATTTTGGGTAGCGTGATGTTTTATGGCCATTATCTATCACAGGCTGGTGGTGATGTTGGAGAGCCTATTGTGTATTAGTGTTTCCCAAACAGGGCACCTCCAGCTGTTGCAAAACAACAACTCTCAGCATGCCCGGACAGCCTTCGGCTGTCCGGGCATGCTGGGAGTTGTAGTTTTGCAACAGCTGGAGGCGCCCTGCTTGGGAAACACTAAAGCAGACAGACCTAGCTTATAAAATAATGCTGTCAAATAACAAAAATGTATGTAAATAAATGTACCTACCCCCTAGGTACCTGTCAATGTACCTACCTGACTATGAACCTACACCCCCTAGGTACCTGTCACTGAATGGGAACACGTCCTAGGGGTAAACAACACAGGCTCGGCAGTGAAAGGGTTAGCTCCAGGTACAGCTCATCTATTGTGCAGGATAGGTAGGGGGCAGGTTCCTAATACCCCCCAGTTTACCGCACTAAACCCCGCTCCACCTGTGCAGCTCTTACCGTCTCCGTACAGCCTGGGACACACCACCGGCTCTGCGCTCGATATATCCCGGATAAATCCCGTCTCCACGGCCCGGCAGGCTCCCGGCTTCCTCTGCCCGAATCAAGCTATACAAGACATACGCAGGTTCCTCAGGACTCACAAAGACAACGCGCTGCTGGGAAGTGGAGCCCGCACATCAGCACACAGGTAGCGCCTCACGCACGCCCCCTGCTGGCAGAACGACAGCTACGGACGGTTATCCGGCGTATGGAACAGTGACAGCAGTGACCCCCGACCTGTGAGTCTGCGGCACAACTACAACCCCCAGCATGCCCTGAGTGCAGGGCCAGATTAGGGCTGCCTGGAAGACGGAGCACTTCATTATGATGCCCCCTAACAGTTCCCCCACATTTAGGTGCAGTATAGTTTCCCCACATGAGGTTGTAGTTCCCCCAGATTGGGTGCAGTATAGTTCCCCACACATTAGGTGTGCAGTACAAGTCACCCCACATTAGGTTGGCAGTATAGTTCCCCACATTAGGCTGGCAGTATAGTTCCCCCACATTAGGTTGGCAGTATAGTTCCCCCACATTAGGTTGGCAGTATAGTTCCCCACATTAGGTTGGCAGTATAGTTCCCCACATTAGGTTGGCAGTATAGTTCCCCCACATTAGGTTGGCAGTATAGTTCCCCCACATTAGGTTGGCAGTATAGTTCCCCACATTAGGCTGGCAGTATAGTTCCCCACATTAGGTTGGCAGTATAGTTCCCCCACATTAGGTTGGCAGTATAGTTCCCCCACATTAGGTTGGCAGTATAGTTCCCCACATTAGGTTGGCAGTATAGTTCCCCACATTAGGTTGGCAGTATAGTTCCCCCACATTAGGTTGGCAGTATAGTTCCCCCACATTAGGTTGGCAGTATAGTTCCCCACATTAGGCTGGCAGTATAGTTCCCCACATTAGGTTGGCAGTATAGTTCCCCCACATTAGGTTGGCAGTATAGTTCCTCACATTGGGTTGGCAGTATAGTTCCCCACATTAGGTTGGCAGTATAGTTCCCCCACATTAGGTTGGCAGTATAGTTCCTCACATTAGGTGCAGTACAGTTCCCCCACATTAGGTTAACAGTATAGTTCCCCACATTAGGTTGGCAGTATAGTTCCCCACATTAGGTTGGCAGTATAGTTCCCCCACATTAGGTTGGCAGTATAGTTCCTCACATTAGGTGCAGTACAGTTCCCCCACATTAGGTTGGCAGTATAGTTACCCACATTAGGTTGGCAGCATGGTTACCCACATTAGGTTGGCAGTATAGTTCCCCCACATTAGGTTGGCAGTATAGTTCCCCCACATTAGGTTGGTAGTATAGTTCCCCCACATTAGGTTGGCAGTATAGTTCCTCACATTAGGTTGGCAGTATAGTTCCCCCACATTAGGTTGGCAGTATAGTTCCCCCACATTAGGTTGGCAGTATAGTTCCTCACATTAGGTGCAGTACAGTTCCCCCACATTAGGTTGGCAGTATAGTTACCCACATTAGGTTGGCAGCATAGTTACCCACATTAGGTTGGCAGTATAGTTCCCCCACATTACGTTGGCAGTATAGTTCCCCCACATTAGGTTGGTAGTATAGTTCCCCCACATTAGGTTGGCAGTATAGTTCCTCACATTAGGTGCAGTACAGTTCCCCCACATTAGGTTGGCAGTATAGTTACCCACATTAGGTTGGCAGTATAGTTACCCACATTAGGTTGGCAGTATAGTTCCCCCACATTAGGTTGGCAGTATAGTTCCCCCACATTAGGTTGGCAGTATAGTTCCCCCACATTAGGTTGGCAGTATAGTTCCCCCACATTAGGTTGGTAGTATAGTTCCCCCACATTAGGTTGGTAGTATAGTTCCCCCACATTAGGTTGGTAGTATAGTTCCCCCACATTAGGTGCAGTATAGCTCCCCCACATTAGGTGCAGTATAGCTCCTCCACATTAGGTGCAGTATAGTTCCCCCACATTAGGTGCAGTATAGTTCCACACATTAGGTGCAGTATAGTTCCCCCACATTAGGTGCAGTATAGCTCCCCCACATTAGGTGCAGTATAGTTACCCCACATTATGTGCAGTATAGTCCCCCACATTAGGTGCAGTACAGTTCCCCCACAGACATACAGCCTTCAGCCATATACAGTGTTTGGCTGGAGGCTGTATGCCTGTTTACTGCCCCACTTCAGTGTTCCGACCACCGCTCCAGGGTCCCGAGACTGGAGGATGGGTGATTGGAACACTGAAGATGACGTGCTGCTGGTGACTTACCATGCGCGCGTGTGCGTCCTCCTCACTGCTCTGCTCTGCTCCGCTCTTCTATGGGCGCACGCACGGGACGTCAGTAACGTCCCTGCGTGCGCTACCTCCCGGTTTTTAAAGTTAATGCGGGGCCGCAGAGAAGTAACCGGGGCATCCTTGTCTCCTGAAAAGATTTTTTGACGGGGGCCACCTGCAGGCACGGGGCCCGGAGCAGGCGCTCCATGAGCGCCAATGATGATCCGGCCCTGCTTGAGTGATTTAGGCCCCTTTCACACTACAGGTATCATCCTGTAAAAAAAACTCCATTATTACTCCCGGCAAAAAGTCCTGAAAAAGGCCGTGAAAAAATCCCATTCATGTCAATGGGATTTTTTGAACATCCTTTTGCATCAGGCATGTCTGTTTTTTTACTAATGTCAGTAATTTTTGCCTACACAAAAGACGGTGCATGCACAAATTTTTGGTCTGGCAAAAAAAGGTGAAAAACCGGACGTTAAAATTCAAAATGTTCAAAAAAAATCTGTGTTAAGGCTGCATTCACACTGCGGTTGGAGCATAGGTTGCCGGCTCCGTCTGGAGGAGGGAAAAACCGTGCACTCCCGTACCCAAGCCGGACCAGCGCCGAACTCCATTGACTTTTACCCCTTGGGGACTGAGGGTTTTTCCGTTTTTGCACTTTAGTTTTTTCCTCCTTACCTTTAAAAATCATAACCCTTTCAATTTTGCACCTAAAAATCCATATGTTGGCTTATTTTTTGCGCCACCAATTCTACTTTGCAATCAGTCATTTTACACAAAAATCAACGGCGAAACAGAAAATAAATCATTGTTGCGACAAAATTGAAAAAAATAACATTTTGTAACTTATGGGGGCTTGCGTTTCTACACAGTACATTTTTCGGTAAAAATGACACCTTATCTTTATTCTGTAGGTCCATACAATTAAAATGATACCCTACTTATATAGGTTTGATTTTGTATTACTTCTGGAAAAAGTCATAACTACATGCAGGAAAATTTATACCTTTAAAATTGTCATCTTTTGAATCCTAAAACTTTTTTATTTTTCCGCGTATGGGGTGATATGAGGGCTAATTTTTTGCGCCGTGATCTGAAGTTTTTATTGGTACCATTTTTGTATTGATCAGACATTTTGATCGCTTTTCATTCATTTTTTCATGATATACAAAGGGACCAAAAATACACTATTTTGGACTTTGGAATTTTTTTGCGCGCACGCCATTGACCATGTGGTTTAATTAACAATATATTTTTATAATTCAGACATTTCCGCACGCGGCGATATCACATATGTTTATTTTTATTTACACTGTTTGTTTTTTTAAATGGGAAAAGGGGGTAATGGGAAAAGGGGGTGATTCAAACTTTTATTAGGGAAGGGGTTAAATGATCTTTTTTTTCACTTTTGTTTGGGAGTGTTATAGCCCCCTCCCATAGGGACCTATAACACTGCACACACTGATCTTTTACATTGATTAATGGTTTCTCATAGGAAACCATTGATCAATGATTCTGCCGCTTGACTGCTCATGCCTGGATCTCAGGCACTGAGCAGTAATTCAGCGATCGGACAGCGAGGAGGAAGGTAGGGGACCCTCCTGCTGCCTACAGCTTTTCGGGATGCCCCGATTTCGGCACGGCGATCCCGAACTGCCCACTGAGCTAGCCGGGAGCAGTTTACTTTAATTTTAGACGCGGCGTTCAAGGGTTAAAGGGGTACTCCCACCCTAGACATCTTATCTCCTATCCAAAGGATAGAGGATAAGATGTCTGATCGCGGGGGTCCCACCGCTGGGGACCCCTGCATTTTTGCATGCAGCACCCACCTGTGTTCTCACTGGAACCGCTGGAGGGTCTTAGTGGCGACTCTGGGAACGGAAGTCCGTGACGTCAGGACTCCGCCCCCATGTGACGTCACGCTCGTCCCCTCAACACCCCCTCCCATAGACTTGCATTGAGGGGACAGGCGTGACGTCACACGGGGGCGGAGTCCTGATGTCACGGACTTCCGTTCCCAGAGTCGCGACTCAGACCCTCCAGCGGTTCCGGTGAGAACACAGGTGGGTGCCGCATGCAATAATGCGGGGGTCCCCAGCGCGATCAGACATCTTATCCCCTATCCTTCGGATAGGGGATAAGATGTCTAGGGTGGGAGTACCCCTTTAATAGCATGCGGCACCGCGATCAGTGCCGCGCGCTATTAGCCACTGGTCCCGACCTGCTATGACACTGTTTGACTCCGGTCAGGTCATTGAAGTCAATGGAGAGCTGCCGGATCCGACTGGGGGGGGGGGGGGGGGAAACCGTGCGCTCCCGTACCCCAGCCGGCAGCCCTATGCTCCAACCGCAGTGTGAATGCAGCCTTATCATCAGTTATTGTCAGGTTTTTTAACATCCGTTTTTTGTACTGAGCATGCTCTGTACAGCTTTACAAAAAAACATTTCAGGGTTAAAAACCTGGAAAAAAAACGGATTTAACTGGTAATAACTGATGATAACAGATGAACAACATCAGGTTTTTTAAGAAAAAAAACATTAAAAATAATGAATGATGGTCATCAGTTATCATCTGTTATTACCAGTTATTGCATCTGTTTTTTTTTTTTTTTCATCCATTATTGTAAAATAACGGTAGTAAAAAAGCAGGATGATACCTGTAGTGGGAAAGGGGCCTTACAGAAGATGTTTTCTATTATCATTAAACAGTAGCACTGAGAACTGATACATTAAGGTGGCATAGTATTCATTCATATTGAAAGTGTATTTAAAGGGGAGCTTCGGTGGAAAACAAAATTGTTTCAAATCAACTGGTGCAAGAAAGTTAAACAGATTTGTAAATTACTTTTATTTAAAAAATATTAATACTTCCAGTACTTATCAGCTGCTGTATGCTCCACGGGAAGTGGTATTTCTTTCTGGAGTTCTTTTCTGTCTGACCTCAGTGCTCTCTGCTGACACCTCTGTCCATGTCAAGAACTGTCTAAAGTAGAACCAAATCCCCATAGCAAACCTCTCCTGCTCTAGACAGTTCCTGATACAGACAGAGGTGTCAGCAGAGAGCACTGTGGTCAAACTGAAAATAACTCCAGAAAGAAATACAACTTCCTCTGGAGTATTCAGCAGCTGATAAGTACTGGAAGGGTTAAGATTTTTACATAGAAGTAATATACAAATCAGTTTACTTTGTGGCACCAGTTAATAAAAAAAAAATGTGTTTTCCACCGGAATACCCCATTAACCTCTCCCTGTTTATGACCAGACATATATTTATTTATTTTTTGCACCATTTCTATTTTTATTTATTTTAGTTTGGTTGATTCCTGATCAGACATGATAGGCACCCCCTAGTGCAGGTAAATAGGAGCAGTTTCATACCTGGTTGTAGACGGCTGAGGAAGGCCACTTGCACCAAAACATGTCCTGTATCATGATCTGATATGATGTTTGCTGTACACAATAGCGTCATGACGTCATACGTTTTTGTATACAGTGAGATTAAAGGGTACTGTAATGTACGGTGAAAAAAAAAATCTGAGTACAGTGATCCCTCAACTTACAATGGCCTCAACATACAATAGTTTCAACATACAATGGTCTTTTCTGGACCATTGTAACTTGAAACCAGACTCAACATACAATACTACAGATGGTCCAGATCTGTGATACCTGTCACAACTGGAGGAACTGACCAATCAGAATTGGCATTTTACTGGTAAATCACCTCTATTACTGAAGTACAAGCACTGAATGGCTGTCTGGTAGCGCCCCCTACAGTACAGGGAGGAACTACAAGTTCCGTACTACTCCTTACCTGTGCCAGGGTTAGCTGCTCCTTTGAACACCAAGTAAGGGGGCTCCATTTGGTACACTGTGTGTACTGTATAGGCCCCTGAAGAAGCTCCTGTCCTCTACATAAACCATTCTTTCCCAACAAGGGTGCCTCCAGCTGTTGCAAAACTACAACTCCCAGCATGCCCGGACAGCCAACGGCTGTCCGGGCATCCTGGGAGTTATAGTTTTGCAACAGCTGGAGGCACCCTGGTTGGGAAACACTGACATAGACAATGATTATAGCTTCCAGCAGATCTTTATCACTTTTATATGTAAGGATTTGCTTTATCTGTATTAGTTATCTACTTATTTAATCCTCACTTTTTCCTATTTTTGGATGACCTTTTGGTGGCTTCAGAACCAATTACCAGGTTTCCATAGAGTTATGGTCTCAACATACAATGGTTTCAAGATACAATGGTCGTCCTGGAACCAATTAATGTTATAACTTGAGGGACCACTGTATGATGCTCACCCCTTCCACACACATTTTAGGTATACCTGGTTGCCCAGTATGGCTGTAGCAGAGGCAGAGGTATTATGGGTCTAAACCACACAGATGCCACCTAGTAGAGCAGCCTGAGGATGAAGACCTGAGCCACCAATCATACAACCTGGGTAAACGTGGTGACTGCTAGGAGATTGGCAGGCACTGGCACACTTGATCTACGTACCAGGACAGTTGAGGCCAGAACCCCCTTACATCCCGTACCACTGGGATCAAATTTCTTCTGTGTTGGTTTACAAAAAAACCTAAATGACCTTACTGAGACAATGTGTGTACAGCGATAACAACAAAGATTATGATAAATTTAAAACAGATGTAAAAATTCTCTGTATAAATATAAGGAATCATGTCCTTGTTGGACCCAACAATGGGCCTTCAACTCTCATTTCCTAGAAGACTGAGAGTTTATTTAAAGGGGTACTCCGGTGCTTAGACATCTTTTCCCCTATAGGGGATAAGATGCCTGATCGCGGGGGTCCCGCCGCTGGGGACCCCCGTGATCTTGCACGCAGCACCCCAGTTAAAATCAGTCCCCCGAAGCATGTTCGCTCCAGGTCTGATTACCGGCGAACACGGGTCCGACAGCTTGGTCTCCGGTAATCAGACCCGGAGCGAACATGATTTTAACTGGGGTGCTGCATGCAAGATCACGGGGGTCCCCAGCGGCGGGACCCACGCGATCAGGCATCTTATCTCCTATCCTTTGGATAGGGGATAAGATGTCTAAGTGCCAGAGTACCCCTTTAAGGAGTACTCTAAAGGATGAAAAACCTCACAAGAACACTGGAGGGGCATTATACATACAGCATCCTACATCCAGTTTTCATTTTTTTAAATGCCTCTTAAAAATAAAATCTTAAATCTTATAGGTTGCTATGGGAAAACCACTCTACTGTTCCTTTGCCCAAGTTTTGATGAATCTCCGTCTCCACACTATTTTACAATTTATTTAAAGGGAAACTGTCATCACTTTCATGCTGCCAGACCACAAGTCATCAGGGTGGTCCCCACCCCACTGGTCTTGATGGATAGAGCTGTCCCTGTTTGGATATATGGGGAGATCTATCAATCAAGACTAGTGGGGCAGGGAGAAGCCACCAGGGACCACTCCAATGACTTATAGTTCAGGGAGCTTGAAAGTGATGAAGGTTCCCTTTAACCCCTTAAGGACCAAGGACGTACCGGTACGTCCTTGGTCCTGATCTCCTGATATAACCAGGGGTTACACAGTAACCTGGCGTCATATCACGGCGGGCCTGGTGTCATAGTGAAGACGGGACCCGCCTCTAATAGCGCGCAGCGCCGATCGCGGCGCCGCGCGCTATTAACCCTTGATAGTGAAAGTTGAAGTGAAAGTTGCCGGCTAGCTCAGTCGGGCTGTTCGGGATAGCCGCGGCTAATCGCGGCATCCCGAACAGCTTACAGGACAGCGGGAGGGCCCCTTCCTGCCTCCTCGCTGTCCGATCGCCGAATGACTGCTCAGTGCCTGAGATCCAGGCATGAGCAGTCATGCGGCAGAATCATCGATCACTGGTTTCTTATGAGAAACCAGTGATCAATGATGAAGATCAGTGTGTGCAGTGTTATAGGTCCCTATGGGAGCTATAACACTGCAAAAAAAAAAAGTGAAAAAAAAAGTGAATAAAGATCATTTAACTCCTCCCCTATTAAAAGTTTGAATCACCCCCCTTTTCCAATAAAAAAAAAACACAGTGTAAATAAAAATAAAAATAAACATATATGGTATCACCACGTGCGGAAATGTCCGAATTATAAAAATATATCATTAATTAAACCGCTCGGTCAATGGCGTGCGCGCAAAAAAATTCCAAAGTCCAAAATAGTGCATTTTTGGTCACTTTTTATATCATTTAAAAATGAATAAAAAGCGATCAATAAGTCCTATCAATGCAAAACTTCAGATCACGGCGCAAAAAATGAGCCCTCATACCGCCCCATACACGGAAAAAAAAAAAAGTTATAGGGGTCAGAAGATGACAATTTTAAACATATAAATTTTCCTGCATGTAGTTATGATTTTTTCCAGAAGTCCGACAAAATCAAACCTGTATAAGTAGGGTATCATTTTAATCGTATGGACCTACAGAATAAAGATAAGGTGTCATTTTTACCGAAAAATGTACTACGTAGAAACGGAAGCCCCCAAAAGTTACAAAACGGCGTTTTTTTTTTTTAATTTTGTCGCACAATGATTTTTTTTCCCGTTTCACCGTAGATTGTTGGGCAAAATTACTGACGTCATTACAAAGTAGAATTGGTGGCGCAAAAAATAAGCCATGATATGGATTTTTAGGTGCAAAATTGAAAGAGTTATGATTTTTTAAAGGCAAGGAGCAAAAAACGAAAATGCAAAAACGGAAAACCCCCCGGTCCTTAAGGGGCTAATATTCATATTTTGACTTCACGGACCAGACCACCCTGTGGTTCTATTGATCCAGACTAAGGCTGCATTCACACCTTGTTTTTACAGGTTACATTACGGGTGCTGGATCCAGCTGGGGGAGGGGCAAACCGGGCTCTACCGTACCCCAGCCAGACCAGCGCTGAAATCCATTTATTTTAATTTACTTTACTTTAATGAGCTCATTTTTGACCCGTATCCAGTTTTGTGACTGGACCTAAAACCGTAGTATACTACGGTTTTAGGTCCGGTCAGGAAACCGCATACTGGTCAAAAATGAGCCGACCGGAGTAATTGTTTGACTCCGGTCGGCTCATTAAAGTAAATGGATTTCAGCGCTGGTCTGGCTGGGGTACGGGAGAGCCCGGTTTGCCCCTCCCCCAGCCAGAACCGGTACCCCTAACGTAAAAATGAGGTGTGAATGCAGCCTTAGATCACCATCATAAGGACCTATGGGGATCTGTTCATCTCAGTAGAACTGTGGGAGCTCTGGGTGTTGAAACCATAAAATTGATGAAAAATGAGTCTGGCCTTACCCAAAATTATTACAAAAATCAGACTTTATTAAGTTTTCAGTTTACTATAAATAAGTATATCTATTTTTCCATATTTTGTAACTGTCACTCTACTTCCTTGGCACTATTTGCACAGTTATCTAGCATGTGACCTCCTGCCTGAATGTAATGTTTAACAACCACATGCTGGCTTAGTAGTTTTTTGTGCAAACAAACCAGACCCGGACACTGAATGATACTGTGTAGGCGTTTGTAAAGAGGTAACATAAGAATCACAACCACTCTGCTTACAACACTAAGTAAACCCATCGGATCAGTCACATTTTTATACAGAAATACCCTGAAATAATATAGTAAGTACTTAAGTGGATCATCCATCAAAGCTACAAACATCCCCATGTTCCTGTATTAAAGGGGTATTCCGGTGGAAAACTTTTTTTTGTTAATCAACTGGTGCCAGAAAGTTAAACAGATTTCTACATTTCTTTTATTACAAAATCTTAATCCTTCCAGTACTTATTAGCTGCTGAATACTACAGAGGAAATTCTTTACTTTTTGGAACACAGAGCTCACTGCTTACATCATGAGCACAGTGCTCTCCACTGACATCTCTGTCCATTTTAGGAACTGACCAGAGCAGCATGTTTTCTATGGGGATTTTCTCCTACTCTGGACAGTTCTTAAAATGGACAGAGATGTCAGCAGAGAGCACTGTGGTCATAATATCAACAGACAGCTCTGTGTTCCAAAAAGAAAATAATTTCCTCTGTAGTATTCAGCAGCTAATAAGTACTGGAAGGATTAAGATTTTTTTTAATAGAAGTAATTTACAAATATGGCACCAGTGTATTTAAAAAAAAAAAAAAAAAAAAGGTTTTCACCGGAGTACCCCTTTAAGTTATTATAGATCTGTAAGCAGGATTTGCTCCATATCAGCTTCCGATTGGTTATCTTCTGCTGGACTATTCAGAACCTGAGCCCGGTTCTCTTGACGCTCAGTCTGACTTTCATTTCATTCCGACTTTTTAGGCTAGGTTCAGACTACGGAATTTCCGCCTGCAATTCTACTTTGAAATTGCAGGCGGAAATTCCGCTTGCTAAAATGTATAGTGTAGTGAATGGGTTTCCGTTCACAAATTCACACTTCGGAATTTGTGAAGCGGAATTTGTGAACGGAAAATCCGCTTGGAAATTTCCGCCTGAAGAATGGTGTTGCTCTTTCTTCAGGCGGAAATCCGTGCGGAACACATTGCAGTCTATTGGAGACTGCAGTGTCCGCGCATTCCTAGCGCCGACTGATTCAGTCAGCGCTGGCGCACTGGGAATCTCCGGGCGGAAATTTTCTGCCCGGAGATTCCGTAGTCTGAACCTAGCCTTATAGTCTGGAGAATTTTTGGAATTGTGCATATTGCACTTGCAAGACCACTATTAGATTCTACTTAGCTAGGAATAGCTAATCTCTGACTAATCTCTTACTATAAGAAATCCACTTTATGGGAAATGTTTCCAATTTTATTTTAGTTTTGTTACATTACTTAGATGTGAATCTGTAGAAGAGACAAATTGTGTTTATGATATCCTAAATGATGTAGCTTTTTATTTATTGTTAAACATGTTCCTGGTAGCAGCTATATTGGAGCTCCATATTCTCTCCCTGTATTTTCTGTATAGACAGCTCAGCTTAGTGTGTGTGTATTTTATGGTCGATACAATGAATGGGAGGTAAATGTCAGAGCACAAACAAGAAAGTCACAGAGGAAGAGCTTACAAAGTCTTATCTGTGTGTGTAGTGTTGTAGTCCTGTCTTATATCAGCTTATCAAGAAGGATGAAATGAAATCTTCTGCCCATCATGTCCCATTCTGCACAGCAAAGCTAGCCAATGATATGCTGAAACCTTACTGTGCGTGCTCTAGTGGTTAGGAGGGGAAAAAAATATCTCAGGATTTTTACTGAATAGTTAAAGGGGTATTCCAGGAAAAAAATTTTTAATATATATATATATATATATATATATCAACTGGCTCCAGAAAGTTAAACAGATTTGTAAATTACTTTTCAAAAATCTTAATCCTTCCAATAATTATCAGCTGCTGAAGTTGAGTTGTTCTTTTCTGTCTGACAACAGTGCTCTCTGCTGACATCTCTGCTTGCCTCGGGAACTGCACAGAGTAGAAGAGGTTTGCTATGGGGATTTACTTCTACTCTGGACAGTTCCTAAGACACGTTTCTTCAAAGAGCACTTAGACGGAAAAGAACAACTCAACTTCAGCAGCTCATGGGTATAGAAAGCATAAAGATTTTTACTAAAGTAATTTACAATTCTGGTCTGACGAAGTGCGGAAGCACGATACGGCTGTGACCAGTCAGCCGGATTCCCCGGCGTCCTTGTCTCCCTGCACCTGCATGTTTTACTGCACGCCTAAGAAATAAAGAAGTTGTCGCTAGCTGGTTGTGGTGAGTGCCGCTTATTTTCCATGCTCTCTCAAATGTTTGATCCATGATTCTGTCCTGGCTGAGCACCCCACAAGCAGCGACACACATACACACCTGTTCCATCAAGAGCGAATATCAGGCTGCATGGTTGGCTGTGCCGAACGCTGTTTCTCACTACAAGCATTAACCCCTTCAGGACCAAGCCCATTTTGGCCTTAAGGACCAGAGCGTTTTTTGCACATCTGACCACTGTCACTTTAAACATTAATAACTCTGGAATGCTTTTAGTTATCATTCTGATTCTGAGATTGTTTTTTCGTGACATATTCTACTTTAACATGGTGGTAAATTTTTGTGGTAACTTGCATCCTTTCCTTGTGAAAAATCCAAAAATTTGATGAAAAATTTTAAAATTTTGCATTTTTCTAACTTTGAAGCTCTCTGCTTGTAAGGAAAATGTATATTACAAATAAAAAAATTTTTTATTCACATATACAATATGTCTACTTTATGTCTGCATCATAAAAGTGACGAGTTTTTACTTTTGGAAGACACCAGAGGGCTTCAAAGTTCAGCAGCAATTTTCCAATTTTTCACAAAATTTTCAAACTCACTATTTTTCAGGGACCAGTTCAGGTTTGAAGTGGATTTGAAGG
Source organism: Hyla sarda (assembly GCF_029499605.1). Lineage (NCBI taxonomy): Eukaryota > Metazoa > Chordata > Amphibia > Anura > Hylidae > Hyla > Hyla sarda. The sequence continues at coordinate 72,394,325 of NC_079195.1, forward strand.
GTCTTCTTATTAGAAATACCCCACAAAAGACCCCATTATAAAAACTGCACCCCCCAAAGTATTCAAAATGACATTCAGTCATCATTTTAACCCTTTAGGTGTTTCACAGGAATAGAAGCAAAGTGAAGGAGAAAATTCACAATCTTCATTTTTTACACTCGAATGTTCTTGTAGACCCAATTTTTAAATTTTTACAAGGGGTAAAAGGAGAAAATGTATACTTATATTTGTAGCCCAATTTCTCTCGAGTAAGCACATACCTCATATGTCTATGTAAAGTGTTCGGCGGGCGCAGTAGAGGGCTCAGAAGGGAAAGAGCGATAAGGGGATTTTGGAGAGTACGTTTTTCTGAAATGGTTTTTGGGGGCATGTTGCATTTAGGAAGCCCTTATGGTGCCAGAACAGCAAAAAACCCTCACATGGCATACCATTTTGGAAACTAGACCCCTTGAGGTACGTAACAAGGAATAAAGTGAGCCTTATTACCCCACAGGTGTTTCATGACTTTTGCATATGTAAAAAAAAAAAAAAAAATTTCCACTAAAATGTGTTTCCCCCCTAATTTCACCTTTTTGCAAGGGTTAATAGCAGAAAATACCCCCCAAAATTTGTAACCCCATCTCCTCTGAGTATGGAGGTACCCCATAAGTTGACCTGAAGTGCACTATGGGCGAACTACAATGCTCAGAAGAGAAGGAGTCATATTTGGCTTTTTGAGAGCAAATTTTGCTCGGGGGGCATGTCGCATTTAGGAAGCCCCTAAGGTGCCAGAACAGCAAAAAAAAACACACATGGCATACCATTTTGGAAACTAGACCCCTTGAGGAACGTAACAAGGGGTACAGTGAGCATTTGCCCCCCACTGGTGTCTGACAGATCTTTGGAACAGTGGGCTGTACAAGTTTTCATTTTCATGGACCACTGTTCCAAAGATCCGTCAGACACCTGTGGGGGGTAAATTCTCACTGCACCCCTCATTACATTCCGTGAGGGGTGTCGTTTCCGAAATGGGGTCACATGTGGGGTTTTTTTTTTTTTTGCGTTTGTCAAAACCGCTGTAACAATCATCCACCCCTGTGCAAATCACCTCAAATGTACATGGTGCGCTCTCCCTTCTGGGCCTTGTTGTGCGCCCCCAGAGCACTTTGCGCTCACATATGGGGTATCTCTGTAGTCGGGAGAAATTGCGTTACAAATTTTGGGGGGCTTTTTTCCCTTTTACCTCTTGTGAAAATGTAAAGTATAGGGCAACATCAGCATGTTAGTGTAAAAAATAAAAATATTTTACACTAACATTCTGGTGTAGACCCCAACATTTCCTTTTCATGAAGGGTTAAAGAAGAAAAAGCCCCCCAAACCTTGTAACGCAATTTCTCCCGAGTACAGCGATACCCCATATGTGGCCCTAAACTGTTGCCCTGAAATACGACAGGGCTCCAAAGTGAGAGCGCCATGTGCATTTGAGGCCTAAATTAGGGATTTGCATAGGGGTGGACATAGGGGTATTCTACGCCAGTGATTCCCAAACAGGGTGCCTCCAGCTGTTGCAAAACTCCCAGCATGCCTAGACAGTCAACGGCTGTCCGACAATACTGGGAGTTGTTGTTTTTCAACAGCTGGAGGCTCTGCTTTGGAAACAGTGGTGTACCGGACGTTCTTATTGGGGGAGGGGGGCTGTGTAAGGGTATGTGTATATGTAGTGTTTTTAACTTTTTATTTTATTTTGTGTTAGTGTAGTGTAGTGTTTTTAGGGTACAGTCACATGGGCGGGGGATTACAGCGAGTTTCCCAGCGCAAAATTTGCTGCATCTCAAGATGCGAGAAACCCACTGTAAAAGCCTCGCCCATGTGAATGTACCCTGTACATTCACGGGGGTGGCGTGGCGGGGGGGAAGGGGGGCTTGCATCAGCTGTTGCAAAACCACAACTCCCAGCATGCATGGTCTGTTAGTGCATGCTGGGAGTCATAGTTTTGCAACAGCTGGAGGCACACAGGTTAGGGAACACTGAGTTAGAAACAGACAATGTTTCCCAACCAGTGTGTCTCCAGTTGTTGCAAAACTACAACTCCCAGCATGCCCAGACAGCTGAAGGGCATGCTGGGAGTTGTAGTTCGGCAACATCTGAAGGGCCAGATGTTGCTGAACTAAAACTCCCAGCATGCCTGGACAGTCAGTGCATACTGGGAGTTGTAGTTTTGCAACAGCTGGAAGAGCACAGATTGGAGACCATTATACAATGGTCTCCAAACTGGGGCCCTCCAGATGTTGCAAAACTACAACTCCCAGCATGCATGGTCTTTTAGTGCATGCTGGGAGTTATAGTTTTGCAACAGCTGGAGGCACACAGGTTAGGAAACACTGAGTTAGAAACAATGTTTCCCAACCAGTGTGTCTCCAGCTGTTGCAAAACTACAACTCCCAGCATGCCCAGACAGCTGAAGGGCATGCTGGGAGTTGTAGTTCGGCAACATCTGAAGGGCCAGATGTTGCTGAACTAAAACTCCCAGCATGCCTGGACAGTCAGTGCATGCTGGGAGTTGTAGTTTTGCAACAGCTGGAAGAGCACAGATTGGAGACCATTATACAATGGTCTCCAAACTGAGGCCCTCCAGATGTTGCAAAACTACAACTCCCAGCATGCCCAGACAGCCAAAGGCTGTCTAGGCATGCTGGGAGTTGTAGTTTTCAGACTCCTAGAAGCAGCAGTGAAGATCTTCACTGCTGCCTCTGAGGACCACATACTTACCCGTCGCTGCTCGTCCACGTGGCCGGTCCTGCGCTGCTCCTCGGTCCCGCCGCTGAATCAGGTAAGTCCGCCGGTCCCCACGTGTTCCCCCCGAATGCCGCAGGTCCCCGCGAGCCCCTGCAGCCTTCGTCCCCCGTTCTGCCCGACTTCCAGGGGCGGGCAGTGCGGGGGATCTGAACTTTCACCCCAGATCACTGTGATTGGTCCACAGGGACCAATCACAGTGATCGCTGACCAGGACCATCAATTGATGGTCCTGGGGGTGAAGCAGAAGTTGTCCCCTGCTGGAAACAGCGGGACTTCTGCCAGTTAACCCGTGCGATGCTGCGCATCGCCGGGTTAACTGAATGTCATTTATAAACGCCGGGATGCGCGAACGCACTGCACAACCCGGCGTTTATATATGACATTCTGCGGGAAGGGGTTAATTTACAATTCTGTTTAACTTTCTGGCGCCATTTGATATATATATATATATAAAAAAAAAATTTTTTTCCTGGGTAACCCCTTTAAATAAAACATGCAATACTTCCAAACATTAAAAGATATGTTGTTTTTTATGTATGCATCTATCTATCTAATATCTATCTAATATTTATCTGTCCATCTATCTGTCTGTCTATCTATATCATATCTATCTATCTATTTATATCATATCTATCTATCTTTCTCATGCAGTGGGGCAAAAAAATATTTAGTCAGCCACCAATCGGGCAAGTTCTCCCACTTAAAAAGACGAGAGAGGGCTGTAATTTTCCAGAATAGAATTTTATTACAAATTTTCACAAAGAAAAAACAATAACATAGCACCGAAACATGTGGTAATGATAGGCAATACAGTAGGCACAGTGCGCCATGTAGCATAACACATGGAATAACAAACAATGAAATCTCAAAAATCACTAATCAAGAATATATGGAACTGCAGATGAGCCATGAAGTGGCGCTTTTATCACTAATGCAGTAATGTAGCCATATAGACATATTCTTTCAACATCGGGAGCTCCGGTGAATCTCGTGAGGGTACTAAAGAAGCAGGAGGGGAAGGTAAAGGGGAAAGGAAAGAGGGAAGAAGAGCAGCATCGAATAAAGAGAAAAGTAGAGATAAAGGGGGTAAAGAGGTACAGGCGTGTAGGTGAGTGATCTCTTAGCGGAGCGCGCAGATGGAGCCTCTCCTGGGCAGCGGAATGACACTGAACGCAAGGGTACACGTCTGAGGAGCGTTAGGGTTCATGAATCTGAGGGACTGATATGTAAGGCCTGTAATTTTCATCATCGATATACCTCAACTATGAGAGACATAATGAGAAAAAAAAATCCATAAAATCACATTGACTGATTTTTTAAGAATTTATTTGCAAATTATGATGGAAAATAAGTATTTGGTCACCTACAAACAAGCAAGATTTCTGCCCCTCACAGACCTGTAACTTCTTCTTTAAGAGTCTCCTCTGTCCTCCACTGGTTACCTGTATTAAAGGCACCTGTTTGAACTTGTTATCAGTATAAAAGACACCTGTCCACAACCCCAAACAGTCACACTCCAAACTCCACTATGGCCAAGACCAAAGAGCTGTCGAAGGACACCAAAAACAAAATTGTGGACCTGCGCCAGGCTGGGAAGACTGAATCTGCAATAGGCAAGCAGCTTGTGTAAAGAGATAAACTGTGGGAGCAATTATTTGAAAATGAAAGACATACAAGACCACTGATAATCTCCCTCGATCTAGGGCTCCACACAAGATCTCACCCTGTGGTGTCAAAATTATCACAAGACCGGTGAGAAAAATCCCAGAACCACATGCGGGGAACCTGTGAATGACCTGCAGAGAGATGGGACCAAAGTAACAAAGGCTACCATCAGTAACACACTACGCCGCCAGGGACTCAAATCATGAAGTGCCAGACATGTCCTCCTGCTTAAAGGGGTAGTCCAGTGGTGAAAAACGTATCCCCTATCCTAAGGATAGGGGATAAGTTTGACATCGCGGGGGGTCCGACCGCTGGGGCCCCCTGTGATCTCTCTGTACGGGGCCCCGGCTCGCTGGCCAGATAGCGGGTGTCGACCCCCGCACGAAGAGGGGGCCGACACGCCCCCTCAACACATCTCAATGGCAGAGCCGGAGATTGCCGAAGGCAGCGCTTCGTCTCTGCCATAGAGTTGTATTGAGGGGGCGTGTCGGCCGCCGCTTCGTGTGGAGGTCGACACGCCCCCTTCCCGCGGGTTGTTGGGGCTCCGTACAGGAGATCGCGGGGGGCCCCAGCGGTCGGACCCCCCGCGATCTGCAACTTATCCCCTATCCTTAGGATAGGGGATAAGTTGTTCACCACTGAGTCACCACTGGACTACTCCTTTAAGCCAGTACATGTCAAGGCCCATCTTAAGTTTGCTAGAGAGCATTTGGATGATCGAAAAGAGTATTGGGAGAATGTCATATGAAACCAAACCAAATGTCAGATGAAACCAAAGTAGAGCTTTTTGGTAAAAACTCAACTCTTCATGTTTGGAGGAGAAAGAATGCTGAGTTGCATCCGAAGAACGCCATACCTACTGTGAAGCATGGGGATGGAAACATCATGCTTTGGGGCTGTTTTTCTGCTAAGGGACCAGGACAGCTGATCCTTGTAAAGGAAAGAATGAATGGGACCATGTATCGTGAGATTTTGAGTGAAAACCTCCTTCCATCAGCAAGGGCATTGAAGATGAAACGTGGCTGGGTCTTTCAGCTTGACAGGCAGTTGAAAGTCCTTGTTGCCCAGCGACAGCCCCAAAACATCACTGCTCTAGAGGAGATCTGCATGGAGGAATGGGCCAAGGTACCAGCAAAAGTGTGTGAAAACCTTGTGAAGTCTTACAGAAAACGTTTGACCTCTGTCATTGCCAACAAAGGGTATATAACAAGGTATGAAATAAACTTTTGTTATTTACCAAATGCTTATTTTCCACCATAATTTGCAAATAAATTCTTTAAAAATCAGACCATGTAATTTTATGGATTTTTTTTTCTCATTATGTCTCTCATAGTTGAGGTATACCTATGATGAAAATTACAGGCCTCTCTCATCTTTTTAAGTGGGAGAACTTGCACAATTGTTGGCTGACTAAATAGTTTTTTTCCCCATTGTATCTATCTATCTGTTTTCTGTGCCATTTAACTATGTGCTTATAACATCAGAAGTGTTGGTTCTTGTGTCTTCGGATATAATATAGCTCCACTGGGTAATAATAAGAACTGACACTATTGGCAGACACTCTCACCATCGGCTTTCCACATCATAAATATACAATTCAAAGGGTCGTCTGCTGAATATTCATGGCAGATAATTTTTCACACCACAGCACTTTATGGTTTTGATATTACCAAAAACATCCCAAAATGTACTAAAATGACTCACTCAGCCGATGTCAAACTCAATTTAATATTTAACCCCTTCCCTCTTTGGCGATTTTTCATTTTTGCACTTTTGTTTTTTCCTCCCCACCTTCTAAAGGTGCATTCACGCCACGTTTTTGTAATACAGTTCCCGTATCAAAACCTGAATAAACTGTATCAAAATGTGTGTACAAATTTCAACCTGTATACAGTTAAAAACCGTATACGGTTTGCAAAATGATGTCCGGTTGCATCCTTTTTGTAAGAAAAAAACGTATACGTTTTTTAACTTTTCACTCCATTATGAATAAAGTTTCTGTCACGATGCCGGCTGGCAGGTAGTGGACCCTCTGTGCCAGAGAGGGATTGGCGTGGACCGTGCTAGTGGACCGGTTCTAAGCCACTACTGGTTTTCACCAGAGCCCGCCGCAAAGCGGGATGGTCTTGCTGCGGCGGTAGTGACCAGGTCGTATCCACTAGCAACGGCTCACCTCTCTGGCTGCTGAAGATAGGCGCGGTACAAGGGAGTAGGCAGAAGCAAGGTCGGACGTAGCAGAAGGTCGGGGCAGGCAGCAAGGATCGTAGTCAGGGGCAACGGCAGAAGGTCTGGAAACACAGGCAAGGAACACACAAGGAACGCTTTCACTGGCACTAAGGCAACAAGATCCGGCAAGGGAGTGCAAGGGAAGTGAGGTAATATAGGGAAGTGCACAGGTGAAAACCCTAATTGGAACCACTGCGCCAATCAGCGGCGCAGTGGCCCTTTAAATCGCAGAGACCCGGCGCGCGCGCGCCCTAGGGAGCGGGGCCGCGCGCGCCGGGACAGAACAGACGGGGAGCGAGTCAGGTAGGGGAGCCGGGGTGCGCATCGCGAGCGGGCGCTACCCGCATCGCGAATCGCATCCCGGCTGGCAGCGGGATCGCAGCGCCCCGGGTCAGAGGACGTGACCGGAGCGCTGCAGCGGAGGGAGTGAAGCGAGCGCTCCGGGGAGGAGCGGGGACCCGGAGCGCTCGGCGTAACAGTACCCCCCCCCTTGGGTCTCCCCCTCTTCTTGGAGCCTGAGAACCTGAGGAGCAGACTTTTGTCAAGGATGTTGTCCTCAGGTTCCCAGGATCTCTCTTCAGGACCACAACCCTCCCAGTCTACTAAAAAAAAATTTTTCCCTCTGACCTTTTTGGCAGCCAAAATTTCCTTGACCGAGAAGACGTCCGAGGAGCCGGAAACAGGAGTGGGAGGAACAGATTTGGGAGAAAAACGGTTGAGGATGAGTGGTTTGAGAAGAGAGACGTGAAAGGCATTAGGGATACGAAGAGAAGGAGGAAGAAGAAGTTTATAAGAGACAGGATTAATTTGACACAAAATTTTGAAAGGACCAAGATAGCGTGGTCCCAACTTGTAGCTAGGGACACGGAAGCGGACATATTTAGCGGAGAGCCATACCTTGTCTCCAGGGGAAAAAACGGGGGGAGCTCTTCTTTTCTTATCCGCGAACCTCTTCATGCGTGAAGAAGCCTGTAAGAGAGAATTTTGGGTCTCTCTCCATATAATGGAAAGGTCACGAGAAATTTCATCCACAGCGGGCAGACCAGAGGGCAAGGGGGTAGGGAGGGGGGGAAGAGGGTGACGGCCGTACACCACGAAAAATGGGGATTTGGAGGAAGATTCAGAGACCCTGAAGTTATACGAGAATTCGGCCCATGGAAGGAGATCTGCCCAGTCATCCTGGCGGGAGGAAACAAAATGTCGCAAATAATCACCCAGGATCTGGTTAATTCTTTCTACTTGTCCATTGGACTGGGGATGATATGCAGAGGAAAAATTTAATTTAATCTTGAGTTGTTTACAGAGAGCCCTCCAGAATTTAGACACGAATTGGACCCCTCTATCCGAGACAATCTGCGTAGGCAACCCGTGAAGACGAAAAATGTGTACAAAAAATTGTTTAGCCAACTGAGGCGCAGAAGGAAGACCAGGAAGAGGGATGAAATGTGCCATTTTGGAGAATCGATCAACGACCACCCAAATAACGGTGTTGCCACGGGAAGGGGGTAAATCAGTAATAAAATCCATACCAATCAGAGACCAAGGCTGTTCGGGGACAGGCAGAGGATGAAGAAAACCAGCGGGCTTCTGGCGAGGAGTCTTATCCCGGGCACAGATAGTGCAGGCTCGCACAAAGTCCCCAACATCCGTCTCCAGAGTCGGCCACCAATAGAAGCGGGAGATGAGTTGCACAGATTTCTTGATGCCCGCATGACCTGCGAGATGGGAGGAGTGACCCCATTTGAGGATTCCGAGGCGTTGGCGTGGAGAAACAAAGGTCTTTCCTGGAGGAGTCTGCCTGATGGAGGCAGGAGAAGTGGAGATCAGGCAGTCAGGTGGAATGATGTGTTGCGGAGGGAGATCAACTTCTGAGGCATCCGAGGAACGAGAGAGAGCATCGGCCCTAATGTTCTTATCGGCAGGACGAAAGTGAATCTCAAAATTAAATCGGGCAAAGAACAGAGACCACCGGGCCTGGCGAGGATTCAGCCGTTGGGCAGACTGGAGGTAGGAGAGGTTCTTGTGGTCGGTGTAGATAATAACAGGAAATCTTGATCCCTCCAGCAGATGCCTCCATTCCTCAAGTGCTAATTTAATGGCTAGAAGCTCTCGATCCCCGATGGAGTAGTTCCTCTCCGCTGGAGAGAAGGTCCTAGAGAAAAAACCACAAGTGACAGCATGCCCGGAAGAATTTTTTTGTAGAAGAACAGCTCCAGCTCCCACTGAGGAGGCATCAACCTCCAATAGGAAGGGTTTGGAAGGGTCAGGTCTGGAGAGCACGGGAGCCGAAGAAAAGGCAGACTTGAGTCGTTTAAAGGAGTCTTCTGCTTGAGGAGGCCAGGACTTGGGATCAGCATTTTTTTTGGTTAAAGCCACGATAGGAGCCACAATGGTAGAAAAATGTGGAATAAATTGCCTGTAATAATTGGCGAACCCCAAAAAGCGTTGGATAGCACGGAGTCCGGAGGGGCGTGGCCAATCTAAGACGGCAGAGAGTTTGTCTGGATCCATCTGTAGTCCCTGGCCAGAGACCAAATATCCTAGAAAAGGAAGAGATTGGCATTCAAACAGACATTTCTCAATTTTGGCATAGAGTTGGTTGTCACGAAGTCTCTGAAGAACCATACGGACATGCTGGCGGTGTTCTTCTAGATTGGCAGAAAAAATTAGGATATCGTCCAGATATACAACAACACAGGAGTATAACAGATCACGAAAAATTTCATTGACAAAGTCTTGGAAGACGGCAGGGGCATTGCACAGTCCAAAGGGCATGACCAGATACTCAAAGTGTCCATCTCTGGTGTTAAATGCCGTTTTCCACTCGTCCCCCTCTCTGATGCGGATGAGGTTATAGGCGCCTCTTAAGTCCAATTTAGTGAAGATGTGGGCACCTTGGAGGCGATCAAAGAGTTCAGAGATGAGGGGTAAGGGGTAGCGGTTCTTAACCGTGATTTTATTAAGACCGCGGTAGTCAATGCAAGGACGTAGGGAGCCATCTTTTTTGGACACAAAGAAAAATCCGGCTCCGGCAGGAGAGGAGGATTTACGGATAAAGCCCTTTTTTAGATTCTCCTGGACGTATTCGGACATGGCAAGAGTCTCTGGGGCAGAGAGAGGATAAATTCTGCCCCGGGGTGGAGTAGTACCCGGGAGGAGGTCGATAGGGCAATCATAAGGCCTGTGAGGAGGTAGAGTCTCAGCTTGTTTTTTGCAGAAAACATCCGCGAAGTCCATATAGGCCTTAGGGAGACCGGTTACTGGAGGAACCACAGAGTTACGGCAAGGGTTACTGGGAACCGGTTTTAGACAGTTCTTGGAACAAGAGGACCCCCAACTCTTGATCTCCCCAGTGGACCAATCCAGGGTTGGGGAATGAAGTTGAAGCCAGGGAAGTCCAAGGAGAATCTCCGAGGTGCAATTGGGGAGGACCAAAAGTTCAATCCTCTCATGATGAGATCCGATGCTCATAAGAAGGGGCTCCGTGCGGAAACGTATGGTACAGTCCAATCTTTCATTATTTACACAATTGATGTAGAGGGGTCTGGCGAGACTGGTCACCGGGATGTTGAACCTGTTGACGAGAGAGGCCAAAATAAAATTTCCTGCAGATCCAGAGTCCAAGAAGGCCACTGTAGAGAAGGAGAAGGCAGAGGCAGACATCCGCACAGGCACAGTAAGACGTGGAGAAGCAGAGTAGACATCAAGGACTGTCTCACCTTTGTGCGGAGTCAGCGTACGTCTTTCCAGGCGGGGAGGACGGATAGGACAATCCCTCAGGAAGTGTTCGGTACTAGCACAGTACAGGCAGAGGTTCTCCATACGGCGTCGTGTCCTCTCTTGAGGTGTCAGGCGAGACCGGTCGACCTGCATAGCCTCCACGGCGGGAGGCACAGGAACAGATTGCAGGGGACCAGAGGAGAGAGGAGCCGAGGAGACGAAACGCCTCGTGCGAACAGAGTCCATATCTTGGCGGAGTTCCTGACGCCTTTCAGAAAAACGCATGTCAATG